>NW_002476052.1:117958-286504 GCF_000189635.1 Tetrahymena thermophila SB210
TCTTTGTTTTAAAAAGCATATACCATATTCCAGATCCATCCTAGTGAAGAGCAAATAATTCAACATTGTTATTATTGAAAGAATAATAATAAACTAACTAGATTTGAGTGAAATACTTTAAAAAAATATATTTTAAATTCAAAATCTAATCTGTGTGAGTGAGTAAAGAAAAAAATTAAATTGAAAATTACTATTAAAAATAGTGTTCAGAAATTTCTAATTAATTATTAGAAATATCTTATCAGAAAATATATAGAAAATTTTATTTATTTTGTTATATTTAAATAGAATTTTCATATAGAAAAAAAATTAAAAGTATTTGTCAATTCTTAAAATCTGTAATAAATAAATAAATAAATCACATCACACATAATTTTGTTTAAATAAATAATTAATTAAAAGAAAAGATAAAATAAAATAAAATTATAAAAAAAGAAAAATAAAATGATCTCACTTAACCAAAAAAAATCTATCTTTTATAGTCGAAAATATTTTTAATCATAATTTAATAGAATTTTCTTGTGCTCAATTAAATAGCAAAAAAACTTTGATAAAATAAATCAAAAAAATAATAATAAAAAATTATTTTAATTATTTTAGAAATAAACCTTTTTAAATTGTATTCCAGTTTAATTATTTAGCAATTAAGTTGATAAAAACAAGCCAAAAATTATAAAAGCCAATGATGAACTACTTAATCGCTTTAATGAAAGTCCTTAAGATTCTTAAATTTGGTTTAAATTAGGTGTGGATCAATTTAATACCAATATGCATGAAGATGCAAAGAAGTTCTTTGAAAAAGCTATTGAATTAAATCCTTAATTGGGTGAAGCTTATATGTATTTAGGTGCTATTTCTCAACAAAAAGGAATGATAGAAGAGTCAAAAGAACTTTTATTAAAAGCTATTTAACTTGATGATAAATGTTATAGTGCTCATATGTATATAGCAAACTATTATTTAGCTACTAACTAGGTAAAAAAGGCTATTAAATCCTGTGAAAAGGCATTGAAAATTGGACCAATTAATCATTGGGCATATCATGTTTTAGGAATGTGCTATTACAGATAATAAGATCTAGAAAAAGCTAAAACATATTATTATAAAGCTATTGAATTAAACTCAAAAGTAAAAGAACCTTTTTTAAATTTAGGAAATATTTATTTAGAGTAAAATATGAAAAAAGAAGCTATAGAATGCTATGAAAATGCTTTGAAACTTAATACAAAAAAAGAAGATTTATATTATATTTATACTTAATTAGGCTAAGCTAATTATTTCATTAATGAAAAAGAAGCTATAAAATACTTAAAATTAGCTATCTAGATAAAACCTGATATTAAATCTTTTTATTTATTAGCAATGTCATATATTTCTCTCGATAAAATAGAAGAGGCTAAGGAATGCTATCTAAAGGTTTTAGAAGGAGATCCTCATTCTTTAGATAAATATGAATATTTATTTAGTATGCCTCTCTCCAATTAGTAGTGGTAACGAGTGAAAAAAGGGCTAGAAAAATCCTTAAAATAAAATGATGATAATCCTTTTATCTATTATTTCCTAAGTTAAGCATGTGCTTATTTGAGTTTGATTGATGAGGCAATTCTATACGGTGAAATGTACTTAGAATATTATCCATTTAATTTTTTTACTCCAGATGAAGCATTATATAAAAAAGCAAGTATCTATCACTTTCTCATTACTTTTGGAAATAGGGGTAAATTAATTTTTTTAATTTTTAACTCAAAAAATATTTTTTTTTTAATTTAAAATTATTTTGAAAAAATAAATAAATAATTAATTTAATGATTTTATTTTTATTTAAATTAGATTCTACAGAAAAAGATAACTTAATTTAAGAAGCAAAGGAATGTTTTTAAAAATATTCTTTACTAATGTTGTCCCATTTTAATGTATCTTTGGGGTTTGTCAATATACTTTAGGGAAATGTAAAAGAGTCAATTAAAATATTTTAAGAGTATATGAAAACTTATCCTCATTATTAGCATGTTAACTTTTTAACTGGAATTAGTTATTATTTAGAAGGAATAACAGATAAAGCTTAATATCATTTTGAAAATTGTTTAAACACTAACCCTAAGCACAAAGATGCAATCTATAATCTAGGAATAGTTTATGATAAGCTCAAAAATTAAGATATGGCCAGACATTTTTATAAAAAAGCTTTTGAAATTAATCCTTCGTTTAAAGAAGTTTAATAAAAAATAAATCTCAATTATGATCCTAATAATAAACCTCAAATCACTGAAGAACTTAAAAATATATGTATAAAAGCAATAGAAGGGGAAAATATTTTTATATAATCTTTCTCTGTTGAATTATTCTAAGTAGCAATTATTTATGCTTTGTTAGATATGAAAAAAGAAGCTCTAAAATTTTGTGACTATGCTATTATTAATAATTTGTTATTTGCAGATGCTTATTGTCTTAAAGCAACAATATTAACTGAATTAGGTTAAAATTAAGAAGCAAAAGAATTTTTTGAAAAAGCTAAAAAGTTAAGAAATTTTTGAACAAATCATTTAGATAAATATTTAGATAGATAGATAGTTAGTTGCTGATTAAATAATCAATAAATAATAAAAAAATTTTAATTTATAAAATTTTACAATATTGTTGATAGTTTTTTAACTTAAATTTTATATAAAATCTTAAATTTGCTCATAAAGCTATCTATTTTTTTTTATTTATGTTTTGACAAACATATGTTGAATGTTTTATTAATTTTTAAATTCCTTAATATAAATTAAGTGAATATTTTAAATTTGAAATTACTTTTTAAAAAAATCATTAATAAATAAGAATCATTTATTTACTATTTATCTATTAAAAAATTTAATCAAATTTTATAATATTTTTTATTATTATAAAACCTTTTTTTGTTTCTGTGTTTACTAAAATTTTTTGCTTAAAATTTCGAAAAAAAAAATTTTGAAAAAACTTTCTACATTTTGATAAATTTTTGTAAGCATTTTAATAAAATCAAATATAGAGAAAATAATTAATTAAGATGTAGAACAAAAAAATGTTCATAATTAATAGAATATTCATTTGAAATATCACAAATCATGATGTCATTAATGGTTGGTTGGTGATATTTAAAATGAAGGAAAAGCTATATATATATATTTTAACTTTTGATGTAAGTAATAATTAATTATAAATTAAAAATTTTCATTGATTATAAAATTTAATTCTAATTTAATAATAAATATGAATCGAATATAAATAAATAAATAATAAGTATTTATTTTTATCTTAATTTATAAATTTATTTTTGAAGCAAGTCAAACTTAGAACCAGTTCACTGTAGTTTCTATTTAATTTTAAATGAAATATTTTACTTTAAATTAAATGAAATTTATGATTAAAAATTCATAAAAATAAGTAAAATTATATTAAACTTTACCAATAATATTGAATTTTAAGGTTGTTAGTCTTTTGAATTTTTTTGTCATCTAGAGTGCTTTTTTAACTTTACTTATTGGTCCTAAATATTTACTAATATTTATATCAGTAAAAAATATAATATAACCATATTAATAAATATGAGGAAAATTTACTTTATTTAAGCCTTAAATTGATATAAATGGCTTAGATTTTTAACATTTTTGACAAGATGAAACAACGATTCTTACTAAAATCTAAAATAAATAATTTAAATAGTTAAACCTTGAGTTCGTATTTTGTTTTTTATAAAATATACTCTCCTAATATTTTAATTTTCAGTTTCTCAATCGAAATGTTTGTAGACAGCTTGTTAAAGAAACAAGATATAAAGCTATCTTCGAAAGCATTCCTTTATAATTATTTATTTTATCATAAATATTAATTATTATAAATGAATAAATAAAAAATAAATATATAAATAAACCAAACAAATAATTGAATAAATTTTTAAAATAAAGAAATAAATAACTTACTTGTTCTCAAAATTAAGAGCTAAATATTTTACTTATTTCATTTTGCTTAATTCATTTCCCAAATCATTTAAAAAATTTTCATGTTAATTGCTTTAGATAATTTTTTTTTTTAATTTTAATTTATACTGTTTAATATGTTACTCAAAGCTTAATTTCAAGTAATTTAATTTCTCTAAAGTCTGCAAAGAATTAAATAATTTTATGACTAAACTTTCCTTTTAATCTCTGTTTTTTATTTAATTAAAAATTAAAATTAAAGAGAACATTCTAGGAGATTTGAAAAATGAATGAATATTAAAAAAGTGACTAATTATTTACTCTTGAATTACAATTTCGCTAAATTTGAGTTAAAGAAACACTAAGTCTTTTAGATATTTCAGTTATTCTGCTATTATTTCCATAGATTTTGAATTTAGGCTTTTAAAAATGATATTTTAAGCTTATAAAGTTATAATTTTAATAAGGTTTTACTTTATCTTTAAGTTTAATACTTAGAGATGACTTAAATTTTAAACTTGTTGCACTATTTCTGTACAATATTCAGTTAAATCAATTATTTAATGTTACTTATAAAAGTAATTTTTACTTTTATATTATTTTAGTGTAAATAAAACAATAATATTTATTTAAAAAATAATAATAGTGATTTTAAAAATTAGTTTTAATATTTTTCAATTATCAACTCAGAAAAAAAGAAAGAATAATTTATTATATGGGTCATTTTAATTTTTAAAAAATTTATTTTTATCTATTAAATAAAAATTTAAATTCAGAAAAAATATCTATTTATATGAATTATTATTTTATAACCCTAGGCTGAATTACATATTAATAATAATATTTAACTAAAAAATTAGTGATTTTTTTCAAAAATTTAATAAATAATTGGGTTACTTACTTCTTTAATAGTTCAAATTTTAAAGTTTTTAAGTCAGTTTTTCTCATCAAGCAATTAGCAAAATCTGAAATGAACTAAGGAGATTATGTGCTTTTTTTGATTATTAATTAAATAAGTAAGAAATTGAATAGGGTGTTAATAGTATAAATATTACTAAACATAGAGAGTCAATTCTTTCAAATAATGTTATTAATCTATGAACTTAACTAATTAACCAAAATTATCTTCTAACTTTTCACTTTGATAATTATTTTTCTAACTTTAATAATAAATACCTTTGATTAGATTTATATTAATATTTAGATTATTTACCCAATACAAATTGATATTTATTTAAGATTAGTAATTGGTTAAATGATATCTAGCATATTATTGATAATCTACTGATATTTCCTGAATTAAAATAATAAATAAAAAAATTAGAATAAATAATATATGGTTTAAAAATTTAGCAAAGTAGATATTTTACCCAATTAATTCTAAAGCTTCAATATTCTTCAGAATACTAATGACATATGCAATCACTCTAGACTAAATTTCATTTGCACCAAAAGATTAATTGCTTTAATAATATATAAAGTATTCTTCATTCATTAAAATTAAAATTAAAAAATTTTTAAATTAATTATAATTAATTAATTATTTTGATTTAGACAGTATTTTATTTCACAAAATATTTCAATAGGTAGATATATTAATAAAATAATAATAAATAAACTTTAATTTCTAGAGTTCAAAGAATCTCAGAATTAGTCGAATAAATTATTTAGTTCTTGCTCATGATTAAAAATAATCAAAAAATATTTTTATTTATTTTTAAAAATAGCTAATAAATAAATTTTCTTAAATCTGAAATTAAAAAATTATATGGGATTTTTTAAATATTTACTATGAAAAATAAAAAAATCTAAATAATTAAGTAAATAAATCAATAAATCAATACTTTTTTAAATAAAATATTAATAAATGAATAAAATAAGTTAGTTAGTTAGTTACTTTAGATTTATTGAAATAAATTTATAGTCCATATATTATTTTTTAGCTTTTTCGATTTCATTGAAAGCCATTTGAAAGCTTACAATTGAGTTTTAACTATCTTTGTCATTTTAACTAATCCAAAATTATCTTGCTTTGTCGTATAACGTGATCCATTCAAATGTTTCCTTTATGATTAAAAATATAATGACAATCTTTTGTAAAATACAAATAATTAATTTTATTTACTGTTTCATTTATTGCTTTATGAATATCACCTATATTTATTTTTAAATTAATAGAAAGTAAGGAATTATTTTATTTTAATTAATTTTGAGCAAAAAATAAATAATATCACCTTAGAATTCAAGTATTTCTATTAATTAAAACTCTCTCTCAAGATGCAAGCAGCTTTTTGAGTCCACTTCATAAATGGATTCTTAGTAATTAGTAATATTACATCCACTTTGACTGAATGTTTAAAGAAAATTTTATGTAACATCACTCAGATAGTGTTGATATCCTAATATTGTTTTATCAAAATCGATTACTTTAAAATATCTATTGTTTATTTCTAAAAATAGCCCATATATATTCTCTTTAAGTTTAATTAGATCTCCATTTAATTAGTGCTTTTTCTTTATTAATTCAAACAAAATATCAATACTCTAGAAATTTTATTCTTCATTTTTGCTTTCTGAAAAATCTAAATTTTTTATTTAAACGCTCTTTTTTTAGCTATTTGGATTGTTTTATTTTTTCATTTTCGTTAATTTAAATTTCAGAGCAATATTTAATTATTATCAATTTTAATATCAAGTTCAAATAATTAATTAAGAATCTTATCAAAGAAGCTGAATTATTAGAATATTTAATTTTATATGTCATAATTATTTTTTAAATTTATTTTATTTATTTTGTTTAAAATAAATTAATTTAGAAGTTCTTATCTAGAATTTTTCATCATTATTAAAATCAAAATTCATTAAAAACTTTAAAGAAAAAAATTGATTCCTCCGAGGTTTGAACTCGGGACCTTCAGTGTGTTAGACTGACGTGATAACCACTACACTAAGGAATCCTTTCTATTAACAAATTAATATAGTTTTAACTAATTTTGTTAAATTACTTATAATTTTTATATTAATTAAGAATAAAAATTTAGTTTTAACATTATTAATGATAGAATTCAATCATAAATATTTTTTAAAAAAAAGATAGATAAAAATGATTCCTCCGAGGTTTGAACTCGGGACCTTCAGTGTGTTAGACTGACGTGATAACCACTACACTAAGGAATCCTTTCTGTTAATTAAACATTTAGTCATATTAATTTTTTTTCCAATTAAATATTACAAAAATATATTCTAAAATAAGCCAAAAATAAGCCTAAAACATCATTTTTATTGCATTTATAGTTAAATGATTTAAAAATAATTATAAAAAATAATCCATTGCAATAAAGCTAGAAATAAAAGTAGTTTTATATAGAAAGAAAGATATCAAGAATTTGAATGAAAAGAATCAAAACAATATCATTAACATTAAATAAAAAAATGATTCCTCCGAGGTTTGAACTCGGGACCTTCAGTGTGTTAGACTGACGTGATAACCACTACACTAAGGAATCGTTTATGCTAATAAAATAAGTTTTGCAACTGATTTTATTAATTTTATTGATCATAATTTAATTAAAAAAATTATTATTTATTTTAGTTAAACATGATATTCATCTAAAATTATTTTGTTTAAAAAAAATGATTCCTCCGAGGTTTGAACTCGGGACCTTCAGTGTGTTAGACTGACGTGATAACCACTACACTAAGGAATCGTTTGATGATAAATAATAAAATGTTTAGATCAAATTTAATTCATTTTGATAGTTTTTTTTTATTTATTAAAAAAAAGTAAAAATTAGCAAATTTGTTTAGAAATTATAATTAATTATCTTAAGACATTTAGAAAAATTATAAAAAATGATTCCTCCGAGGTTTGAACTCGGGACCTTCAGTGTGTTAGACTGACGTGATAACCACTACACTAAGGAATCGCTTATGCTATATAATCAAATTTTGCAATTAACTTTGCTAATTTCTTTTGTAAAATTAATAGTTTATTTATTAAACTAAAAAATAATTATTTTTATTATTGATTTAATAGAAATGAAAATGTTTTTATTTGTTTACTTAATGAATTAAAAAAATGATTCCTCCGAGGTTTGAACTCGGGACCTTCAGTGTGTTAGACTGACGTGATAACCACTACACTAAGGAATCCTTTCTATACATTAAAAAATTAATCATAGTAATTTTATTAAATTTATCTAAAATATTATATTAAATATTTATTTAAAAAAATTCATATTAGGCTTAAAATAAATTAATTTGATTTGAATTAATTTACATACTCAAAAATTTAGTTAATAAAAAAAAAATTGATTCCTCCGAGGTTTGAACTCGGGACCTTCAGTGTGTTAGACTGACGTGATAACCACTACACTAAGGAATCGCTTATGCTATTTACCTATTTTTGCAACTAATTTTGTCAAAATTTATTATAATATCATTTTTAAAAATTATAAATCATAACATGTAATTTTTTTAGATTATTTTGAATAGAATTTCTTTGGAGAAAAAAAATTAAAAATGATTCCTCCGAGGTTTGAACTCGGGACCTTCAGTGTGTTAGACTGACGTGATAACCACTACACTAAGGAATCGATTATGCTATGAATTAATTTTAGCAAATTTTGTCAACCAATTTTTAATTAAAATATAATTAAATTTATAAAATTAATAGAACATTTTTATTTAGTTCTTTAATAATTTTCATTTTATAAAAATACAAAAATGATTCCTCCGAGGTTTGAACTCGGGACCTTCAGTGTGTTAGACTGACGTGATAACCACTACACTAAGGAATCGCTTTAATGTAATTAAAACTATCTGATAGCCATAGGGAATATGATTTTATGATAGTGGCAAAAAGCAGGATTAAAAATGAGTAAATTTACAAATTTATAGTAAATTAAATAGTTAATAAATAAATTAATTATTATATTTATCAGCATATTAGATTGATTCTACATAATTTTACTAGACTAATAAATGGTTTCAATACAAAAAATAAATCAGTGAATTCGCTTTTTTTATGGATACTATACAAGTTAAATTTTTCTAAGGTTATTTATTATTTAAAATAACAATATTGTTTGTAGCTTTTCTATTTCGTGATATTGCTATTCTAAAGCAAGATATATAATATATATTACTTTTTTGATGAAAAATTTTGATTAAAGATAAAGAAACATAAATAGATAGATAAATACATACATACATAAATAGATATATAGATAGTTGGATAATATAAGCTTATTTTTTCATATTATTTCTTAATTGTTAAAGCATAAATGATTAATAGAGATTAGCAATTCAAGCAAATTCTTAGTTCTTAGAAATATGAGGGAAGCACTAATAACTAGAATAGAGTGAGTTCTTCTACTTATTTTCCTCAAGAAAGCCAATCTTCAAGTAATTTAATGATTACACTTTAGAGACCGCAAACTGCGAAGTTAAGCTAAAAATCATTCACGAAGCTGCCATAGCAAGGAAGCAGTTCTTAGATTAAAAATATAGATTCGTAAAGAAGTTAAAAGAGCAACCCTCTTATGAAGCACAGAAATGTATCTTCTCCTGGTCACATGCAAAAGTCAGTGAAAATAAATACTAAAAACAGCATATCTAACTATTAATTAGGTAGCACTAAATCAGAATTGACTTTTAAATCATTTGAAAATATTCCTGCTTCTAGTCATAACATTCAATAAAACAATCAAATAACTAGCAATACTTAGAAAGGATATTCTCCTTAGAAAACTTAGAACACTTTCTATCAGCAAACTGGTTAAAATTAAAAGCAGAGTATGATGCATTTGTAGAGTTAAAATTAATATAAATATGAAGAGTTGTCACAAATAAGCGATTCTAATATTATGTACTAGGAATAATATGATTAAATGAACTAAGATGTTTCTTTTTAAATTTAGCAAGCTCTCAATTCAATCAAAGTTGATTAAGTAATTAAGCTATTTGAGAGTAAATGCAAAGATATTAAGTTAGATGTGCAATTCCCGCAATTAATTAAATTTGTTGACAGAGTTTAGAAATCTTGCTAAAATGGTAAACTAGATCTTAGTGAGTAGTCGCTGGGTCCAAATAGTGCTAAAATCGTTTCTGAAATTATTAAAAATAACTCAAATTTTTCAACATTAAACTTAAATAGAAATAACATAAAAGATGAAGGTGCCTTATTAATTGCTTAGGCAATTTTAAATAATCCTAACATTTGTATTATAGATGTTTCCAATAATAATTTATCATCGTAGGGATGCTAATTCTTTTTTGAGCTCCTAATGTCAACAGAAAGTATATATTCCCTCAATATCTCATCACCAGATAGTTACAATAGGAATAAAATGAACTTTGAAACTTCTAAATCTATTTGTTAAATGTTGAAAGTCAATTAAACACTAAGTTTTCTAGACTTAAGTCACTCATTATTAGGGCCAAATGGTAATTTTACTTTACAACTTTATGTTTGATGCTTAAATAAATATATCTTTTTAAAAAAAAATTGAAAAAAATATTCACTCACAAAATAAATTTAACCATGTTAACAAATATTTAAAATAACGTGTGAAAATACTTCAAAAAAGTTAAAATCGATAAATAAGGAAAACAATTAAAAATTATCTTCTAAATCATTAAATTAATTAATTAATTAAAATATCTAAAACGCTTCTAAATTAGTATTAAAATTTTCGATATTAAAAAGAGTAACTTCAAATTTTGCAAGTAAAGGATTTGATAAAATAAATACAATTGATATTATAAAATTTCTCATTTTTAATTTCAATTTTATTTTCCAATTTTTCAATAAAAAAATTGCTTGAATTTAATGAAAATTGAGATTTTATTATTATTTTAAAAAATAAAATTTACATTAAATAATAAATAAATAAATAAATAGGTTTAAATAAAATTGTAAAAGGTTTGAAAGAAAATAAAAGCTTGGTTTATTTAAACCTTTCTTTCAATGAGCTTGGACCTGAATGTGGCAAGATTCTTCAGCCTATACTTTTAAATAGTAAGATCGTTGAGCTAAATTTGTCTAATAATAAAATAGGAAATTAGTCTTTAGATAAAATAGGAGAAACAATATTAACAGGATAAGGAACGTTTGCTATTGAGATACTAAATTTTTCTTATAACTAAATTAATTCGGATGGTCTTTGTGATTTCATGAAGGCAATAATGAGAAATAGTAAAATATAAAAGCTATATTTTGATGGAAATTCATTTTAAGATCCTGTTAATGATTCATTGACTAACTATTTTATTGCAAACAGTTCTTTAAAAACATTTAGTTTAAGGGATTGCTCATTTCATGCTAATTTAATAGAAAATGTTTCTTTAGGTAAATTATTAGGATTAATTGAATTTTTTTAAATGATATTATAATAATGAAGGTTTATAACAAAACGATTCCTTGAAGGTTTTAGATATATCTCACAATTATATTGGAGACGAAGGACTAACTTATTTAGCTGAGTGTTTGAGTAAAGAAAATAAATCTCTCGAGGAACTTTACATGAAAAGATGCAATATTTAAGAAAAGGGTGGAGTTGAATTAGCTAAAATTGTTGCATGTCACCCCAAACTAAGCAAAATAGATGTATCACACAATTTAATGAGTGAAGAGTCAGGAACTTACATAGCTACTAACATTAGAACAAATTGGAACATAGTCTTATTTGATATTGAAAAAAATTATATAAGGTAATTTTAATTTAAAAATTTATCAATAAAAATATTTTTTGTTTGATGAAAGGCTTGATTTTTTTTAGTTAATTCAATTTTCTTAGAAACAATAATTTATTTCTTTTAGAAATTACTTTTTAATTCATTAAATAAATCAATATAAAAACTATAATAAAAAAAGATATGATCAACATGTGGAAATAAAAAAATTAGTAAAAAGGAATTAAGAATTCAGCAAAATGAAAGAGCCAGTTTGTTTGTTAAACACATTGAGCAATTTGAGAAGCTCAGAAATAAAGAAAGAAGATTTAGAATAAAGGAAAAATAATCTAATTTAAAAAGAAAGGATAAATAATAATGACACTTCTTAACTAGCAGTTTAAATATAAAAGGCTGAGTAAGTTTTGGTCTAGACAGAGGAAGTGGTGAAACAGCAATAACTAGAAATGAGAGCAGAAATGGATTAAATTATGAAGGAATTAAAAAATTTGGATATTATACAAAACACATAAGTTAATGATTTGTTGAAAGAAATTGATAAACAGTTTGAGAAGAACCAAAATACAAGAAAAGAAATCGATACTATGAGGAAAGAGATCAAAACAGTAAGTTTAATAAATTATTTATTTTAATTTATTAATTGATTAAATTTTATTCTAGAAAACTCAGGACATGATTCACAGAAAAAATTTACTTCTTCAATAACTTGCTATATAAAAGAAAATTGTAAAAGAAGAGGAGTTAAAAGCAAAAAGTGAAGAAATGGCTTACTAAATGTTTTCCTAAAATGTAGAAAATCTAAAAAAGAAAATAGAATTGTTAAAGCAAGGAAAATTACCTCCATCAGATCAGTAACTTTAGAATCAAAAGACACTCTCCACACCAAATTCTCCTTAAACTAAACAAGGAAATTTCTCTTTTCCACCTGGAGCAGAAAATACGAATACAAAAACATCTGCTTTTAAAAAACCAAAAACAAAAACTTCAAATTCTGCAACAAACATAAAAAATAAAAAGTAGCAAAATAAAAATGACACAAAAAAGTGAATTAATTAATTAATAAATCTATTAACAAAATAAGTGTGTTATAATAAATAAATAAATATTAATTTTATATTATATTTATTTATTCTTAATTCTTATAATTATAATTAAAATCCATAAATTTTTTTAAATACTTGATAAAGCATTATTTTAGTTATTTAACAACATTGAATTATCTTGATGGCAATAAGGATTTTTATACAAAAATTATAAAAGAATATTATAAATTGGAAATAAAAGATAATAAGAATAATTAAATAGCATTTTTACAAAATAATATCAAAAATTTTTAAAAATAAATTTGTAATTAATAAATATTAATTGATTTTTATTTGATATTAATTGAAAATACTCTACTTAAAAAATTATTAAAAATATTAATGAATTTACTACTAAAAACATTAAAATATATTTTTTTAAATATAAAAAAAAAACCTATTTTAAAAATATTTTTATGGTTTAATAATCTTTTAAATAATACAAAAATGTAATAATTTATTCTTTTATCTATTTAATAATTAATATAATCACTGATAATTATACCAAAAAAATAAATTAATACTAATAAATTGTCTTGGAATTTTCTAATTTAAGTTAAGAAATTATGTAAAAAATTATTTTTTTAGTTAACTTAGAGGATTTACGGAAGTTATATCCAATGAATTAGTAAATTATCAAAACCTAGATTAGCTAACAATATATTCATAAAATGTATAAGGGAAATATAAAAATTGAAATAAAATCAACTTAAAAAACTATCTAAATTACAAAATTTAAGATATAAATTTATTTAAAAGTAAATATATTTTAAATAGAACATACCAACCTTACCACAATAGCAGATTTATGAATTTCTTAATTAACGAATATTTAGAGTAATATGAATCATTTATTTATTATTATTGGAGCACATTCTTAAAATTTTTGAAAAAACTGATAAAATTTTTATTATAATTCAAGTTTGCTATTTTTTATCTAAGTATTTTGTAAATTTTCTTAGAATAAATTAGAATAAATCTAAATTTTAACAAAAATTCTTAAGATATCTTAAATTTTATGGATAAAAACAATTCATTTAGTTTTTAGAAAGAAAATCAAATTTATATTAAAAAATAGTTGGTTTAAATTATTAGCCACAAAAAAGTGTAAGTAGATATTTAGTCAATAAATAAACAAACAAATATAAGATTTTTTTTAACCATAAAAAGTTGGTTATATAAAAATAATACTTTTTACTTATGCTTGCTTACCTGCTAGGTAATTTGCATGCTTGAAAGGATAAAATTTTTTTTAAATGCTAACTATAAATGTAATTGAATTTTTAGGTTTTGTAATTTAGATTTACATTTCAATAAGGGAAATAAAAATGTAGTATTCATTTTATAATAAGTGTTAATTGTAAGTAAGTAAAGTCTTAGAGTTAGTTAGTTATATTTTTTTATAGCCACAAAATAGATGAATGAAGAGATGAAAATTTGAGTGAGATGTGAATTAAATAAGATTGTTTATTTATAATCACCAGAATTAATTAATAATTAGATAAATTAAACTCTATTACCATATATATTTACCATATCAATAATTTAATTGTATGTATGAATGGAAAAAAAAAGTTAATCTTTGTTCTTCCATTTAAATTATTTATCTTAAATTCCTAAATTTGCATTTTAGGAAGAATCAGATAAAGCAAGTTAGCATAAAATAAATAGGTCGAATATCAATTTTATCGAAAATTAATCTCAAGCCAATTGCGTTAAGTTAGCTCTTAAAAATAGAGAACAGCATTTATCTTAAGAGAGAACCATGAAGTCTCCACAAATAATGACAAACACCTTCGTATTTAACAACTCTAATATCAATATATAGAACAACTTCTACAATGAGTTGCAGCCCACAAATAACTAAAAGGTTCACTTAGTTTTTCCTATGAGCAGCCAAAACACTCCTTCGCGTCCTTCAACTTAAGATGCAGGAATTAGCTAAGTTTTTAGAAGGATCAAAAAAGCTTAACTGAATCAAGGATAAAGATCAAAAAGTTCTTTATCGAAAATTTATAATAGCAATACTTTTCAAAATAACATAAATTTAAATAGCTACACCAATCCACAAGATAGTGCTAATAGCGATTAGTATAAGCTTTAAAATTTATTACCAAATAAAGTAAGTCCAACTTCAATATCTGCTTCTTATAGATCAGTTTCCTTTGATTATACAGGCGTAAAATTTGAATTTGCTAACAATTACAAAATTAAAATGATATCTTTAATTACAGACAAAATTTTAGAACAGATAAAAAATTGGTGGAGATAATCCAAAAAGATAGTTCCAAACTATAGATTAAGGCAGTGTGTAATTTAAATAGCCCAAATAAGATCAGTAGAATGTAATATTTAAATTCATTTTCTTGCAAAAATATTATTATATTTTTGGAGTTGAAATAAACACAAAAATTAATTGATTGATTGATTGTTTAGCTAGCTAATTATAAATATTAATATAAAATAGCAATAAAATCAGTTCAGAAGCATTAACATACAAGATTATTCATCAAAAGATAATGAATCCTTTGCTTAATATGAAAATTATTTAAATGACAGTTTCTTTGATAAAAAAAAGCAAAGCACTTAAATTCAAAACAAATCTATGTTATAATATTAATACAATAACAATAATAGCCATTAGCATAGTCTCTTTGTAATAATTATTATTCATAGTTTTTAATATTTAATTTATTTTCAAATTAAAATAGCAAGCAAGACTGCCATCAAGTCAATAATAAAGCAGAAATAACAGTGTTGCAAAAAGA
Organism: Tetrahymena thermophila SB210; assembly: GCF_000189635.1. NCBI lineage: Eukaryota > Ciliophora > Oligohymenophorea > Hymenostomatida > Tetrahymenidae > Tetrahymena > Tetrahymena thermophila. The sequence continues at coordinate 133,445 of NW_002476052.1, forward strand.
AAATATTCAAGCAAATCAGTTTCATCAAACCACAACGAATTAGCCAAAGTTTATGGGTTTAATTAAAAGGCAACAAATATAAATAAGCCAAATATAATTCCTAAGCAAGGGCAGTAATTAGATACTTTAAAAGCCAGACCTCCTTCAACGAATTAAAGCAGAAGGTAAATTTTAATAACAATCACCAATCACTATGCTTTTATATAGAAACATTTAAATCATTTTTCTTTAGATATACCTTAAAATTAATAATAATTTTCTATTTATTGTAATACTTTTTAAATATAAATTTATAATTTTTTTAAAAATAAATACATAAATAATTTATAGTTAGTTCTAACTATATCTTGAAAATATTAAATATATTTTATTTATATTAAATAAAAGATCTCCATTAATGAGACAGAGGAAATATAAGTAGAATAATTCAATAATGTGTGAATCTCCTGATTACTAAAATAGAAACAAGATATAAATTGAATAAATACCAACAGTTTTAAGTTAAAATCAAAATTAGTTTACTCCAAATGAAAAAAATTTAATTTTTTCGTTCAATTGTGAGTTGAATCCTAATAGGAGTTTTTAAGAAGTGCTCAAAGATTAACTAAAAAGTACTTGATTTATTTTTTTATTCATTTTTAAATATTCTTCATAATATAATCAGCCAAAAATTTCAAGGAAGAAAATTCTAATATAGAGCAAAGCAATAATTCCAAATTTTATTTCAGCAGCCTTGATAATATCGACGAATAAAAAGATCAGTCTGGGTTTAAATAGCTGTTTGTTGGCTAGAAGAATAGTTAAAATTTAGATTATAAAAACATTAGTAAAGAGTTAAATCATAAACAAAATGAATAATAAGAATTAAGTAAAACAATTTATTAGGATTAAAATAATATGCATAATTCAGAGCAAGACAAAACAATTTAAGGTATTAATTAAGGTAAACAAAATTATCAGCATAATTTTTAAAAGTAAAATACAAAAAAAATATATGAAATACTAAAAAATACTAAAAGTAACTCTAATTAATTAACAAATGATGAAAAAGTTGAAGACTTAATTAACATATAAATAGTTTCAAATAATAATTAAAAAAACACAAACAACTCATAAAATTACAAAACACTTGATAGTTTCCTATCTTAAAATGTTGAAGAAAATGTAGATTAAATAACCAATATCAAACAAATAAGTAATTAGAATTAATAACATTTCAAGAGAAAGTATAATACCTTAAACAAAAAAACCATCAATTTAGAGGAAGAAAAATAAAAAATACTTTAAATGATAAAATCTTAAAACTAAAATATTTACCAGAACTAAAATTAGATTAATAAAACCGATATTGATTCAAAAAATAGAATATATTTAGAATTTAATAAAAACAATAAAAATTAAAGTTAAATAGAGAACAAAAGAAAAATAGAAAATAAAAACTAGCAATAATAAAATATTTATATTAACTAATAAGAAAGTGTAAATAAAAACATTAGTGTCCTTCCTAACAATCAAATAAATAGAACCCAAATAAAAAAAATAAATAAATAAAAACAATATGATTTGATAGGAGCAGAGTCTTCTTATTAAGATAAACAATCTATCTCTCCAAAGAATAACAGGGATCAAATTATACAGCCTTAGAGTTAAAATTATAATATTGAATCTCAAAGAAATCTTGTTGAAGATTCAGTTGACAAAATTGATAATAATGATAGATTTAAATCAAATAAAATTGAAGACTAAATTTATGTGTATTATGATAAGTACTTGCAAGATAGCAATGGTATTTTAATTATATATAATTTTTAAACTTAATTCTTATTGTTTTTATCGAAAAGGGTTTTAGAAAATATTCAAAGGAAAGAAATGTGAAAATGATCAGGAATCATCATAGACTAGATTCAGTCTTGCAAATATTTAAGTAGCAACTGAATCTTAGAAGGAATTATAGATTAACATCTAAAAACAAATCTAAAGATAAAGCAGTGCCCAAAATAAAAATCAAGCAATCTTAGATAATAAAGTTAGATCTTCGTAAAGAAGCCAAAGTGTATTTTAGTGCAATGACAGCAACCGTGACATAGCTATTGAATTTGGATTCAGTAATTTTCATTCAATTGAAAATAGTTAAGCTCTTAGTGCAAATAACAGTAAAGAAAACTCCCCCATTCCCACTCCATCTCTCTTTGAAAGTAAGAATTTAAAATAAATAAATAAATAAATTTATTTAGATTTTATTTAGTTTTTAAATTAAAATTAATTGTTTTGAAAAAATTAATATTAATTTTTAATAAATTTATTTACATTAAATGAGAAATTAACAAATAATTTGTCTAATGAAAATAGTTTAAAAGAGATGGGCAGCAGCAAATAACAAAAATAATGATTAATAAAATAAAAAATAGGTTTATGAATAAAAAGTATTCATTAATAATAGCTAAAATAATTTAGACAATTATATACCTAATTTAGAGTAATAGTAATCTATCAAAAAAACTATTCGAGTTGAGGATTTCGAATCATCACTTGATAGCAATTCTATAAGTGTGGAAAGAAAAATGTAACTGTAAATGAGAAATATAAGAGATAGCTATTCTTCGTTGGAAAATTAATCAGATCAGTTATCATAATATACAGCAATATTTTAGAAAGTGGATAATTAAAATAATAAATTTGTAGTTAATAACCATTTACAGCAACAGACCTAAAATAGTAAAAAATACAATTTTTATAATGAAAAAAATGAAAACTAAATTATTCAGTTTTTAGAAGAACCTCTTGAAACATTTGGTGATGTAAATAAAACCCCAAGCTGTTCTAATAAACAGTAAATTTGAATAAAAAATAAATATCAATCTACTAACTTAAATTAATTAATTTATTTATATTAAATTTTAATACCATATTTATAAATAACTATTTATATGTTCATTTATCTACCTAAATAATTACTTAATTAAAATACTAATTAATTAATATTTTGTTTCATTAAAAGTTGCCTAATAAAATAAGAATATTTTAAATAAATATATATACCAAACAAACTAATAATTACTATTTAATTACCTTACTCTTAAAAATTACAAATAAGGAGTCAAAATTATGAGGAATAATATTTTTATTAAAAATAATAATGAAATATTAATATTTAGTGACTAAAAATTTAGAATATTTTTTGGTTTTATTTTTTTAATCTTACCCTATTGTTAATTATTATTAATATAGTTTTTTTTTATTAATAAAGAATAATATTATTATTATTATTTTAAAAATATTTATAAATATTTATAGAAAAAACACATAAATAGTTTTTTGGGTAAACAAAGTTTATTTTATTATTCATTTGTGATTCATTTTAAGTTTTATAATTTTAATTTGCTTATTTGATTCAACAAATGAACAAGAGTTCATTAATAATAATTGCAAACACACACAGTTTATTTCTTTATTAATTTGCAAAACTAATTTATACTAATTTACAAATATATTAGAGATTAAAGATCTAAAACAAAAACTATTATTTTAGCATAAAACATTTTTTTTATAAATTTATTTTTAGAGGTTAATAAAGCATTAAAGGAACAAACATTTTACTTGAAAGTAACATGTTTTTACAGGCACTGAGAAATAAATCAAACACGCAATTAACTGATCGAAAGAGTGATTTATTAAATTATTTAATTCATTAGCAAAATATATAATCAGATATAATTTGTTTAAATAAAGGCATAATACAAGCATAACCAAGCGTTCCTAGTATAAATTCGATAGAAGACAAAGAGCTAGATAAAAAAAATGAAGTAAAATTCTTGTTTGGGATCAATTAGAATTACAAATTTACTTTAAGACAAAGAATCCATCTTGATCAATAATTTCGTAATTAAAAATGATTTAGATTTTTAAAAAGATATCTGTGGGAATAGCAAGAGCTGTGTTAAGCCAAACCCATGAAGAGGAATAAAAAAGCAGTAATTTAACATCAAATTAGAAAAAAAATATCAAATAATTATGATTTATTTTATTAATTTTATTAAGTGCAGTAAATGAAAGAGAAATAGCAACTTGAGATGGAGAAATATAATTAAAACCATAAACCTTCGTTTGGTACAAAGATATACAATAATCAGTTGATCAAAGGCATTACAGTAACGATTGAACCCTTGAGTAAAGAATAAAGAACTCAAGCAGAGTAAAGGCGAATGATAAACGATGTATTTTCTCAAGTAGAATCTATTTCAAAGCTCCAAGGTCTTAAGCCTTCATTTACAAATTTACCTTAAGATAATTAAAAGTTACCTCTTTTGCCAATTAATTCGCCAGTAAGTTTAAAGCAAACCTTTTTGTAAAGACAAGGTTCTTTAGACCATAATTCTATAAAAATGGCAAAGCATTTAATGTAAGCTAACTTAATGTAATAAGATTTAACTTAAAAGAGCTAACAAAATCAGCAAATTTTCGGATTAACCCAGCAAAACTAGCAAGGATAATACTAATAGAATTAATATTAATATCAATAGCAATAGCAATAACAGTTGTAATAAGTAAATTAGTTTTCTGGTAATTAGTAATAATAGCAAAACAACTATAGAAAAAACAACTAATTTAATCCTTTTGGAGGACCTAACTAGGCACAATCACAGTATTAAAATCAGTAGTCCAAAAAGATAAATGCCATCAAAGGCCAAGAACAGAATTCATTTGATGGTATTAAAATTACGTAAAAAAAGTGGAAATTATTTAAATTATATTAAAAGAGGATTTTAATATTGAAATGCCGAACTACCAAAGGTACAGGACCTTCTTTTTCAAGCCACTAGAAAGAGAAAACATGTTTGAAGGGATGAAATACATTTAATATGAGCAGTACATAAGAAAAGGTTGAATTAGTTATAAAAATAAATTGCTTTTTGTCATAAAATAAATACTTAAATTAATTAGATGAATAAATGCAGAACGTGATGGTCCTTGATTTGACAAAGATTCTTTCAGATAAGTGTTACACATTTAAAACATGTGTTGCAGATAAAAATAAGATGAAAAGAGTATTTATTTATTTATTTTTTATTTGAACATATTTAGTTTTATATTTAAAAAATATGCCAATATTAAAATATGTTAAATTTATAGATATTTGGATCTCTCAGACCTTAGCTAAAGTTAGAAGTAAATAAAAGATTGGAAGAAACGATAAGCTTATTTGAATCGATATCTTTTTTGTTGATGAGAGGTAAAAAAATGAATATTATATTTAAAAATAATCAAAATAACATTTTTCTTAATAGAATACAAAAATTGATATCAATAATTTTATTTGTTAATTCGAATGAGTTATTTATATTTTTAATAGATTTCAGGGATAACCTGCAGGATGTTGGGATAGGAGAATCACCTTTAGAGTTACATAAAGAAATAAGAACTTAAAATTTGAATATAATATTTAAGAATATGCACAAAAATTTTTACATTGAACATGTTTTTAATTAAATTTATGATGAAGAATTTCAAGAAAAGTTTATGGAATAAACACTGTAAGAATAGTATGAGATTTTAGTTACAATTAAAAAGAATTTAAAAACACTTTGTGAAAAAATTCAGCAGAGGATTGAACTTTATTAAAATCATCAAGATATTTACTAAATGCAATAGTTTAAGCTGGAAGATGATAGTGATTTCAAAGAATATTTAAAGTCAATTGAGTCAATTATTCACCAGACAAAATAACTTCCATCAACTCAGGTTGTTTTGGAGAAAAAGAAAAATCAAAAGAAACCTAACAAGAAGAAAAAATTACTTGATGACTCTTCTTTTGAGAGTAATAAGTCAATAGAAATATTGTATGATGTTTTTAGGACAAAACCCATACAAACTGAAGCCAAGGAACCATCTAAAAATGAAATGTAAGTTAGAAGAGTTGGAGGAAGCGTTTTAGTTTAATCTCAGTAATAAGTTTAACAGCCAACAGTACCAACAATTTAGCTTGTGAATACTCCTTAAAATTAAGCAGGTTTAGTTAAGCAATATTAAGGAGAGTAAACCAATTAAGCTAATACTAGTTAAGTTTAAGATTCTAATTAAACACCATTCAGAAGAAAGATTTTGAGGAACTTTGACTCACAATAAAGCACACCTCAGAATCAGAAGCCATTGATTGAATTAACTCATGCTGATTCAAGTAACATGAACAATAATGAAGAAAATAAAATCACTAATTAAAAGTCTTTGTTTTAGAATCAGTCAAATTTAATGCATTCATAGCAACAGCAATAAAACCTATAAAATTTTTCACAACAATAATCATAATTTAATCCAAACACACCAATTAATAATTAGCAGCAGTAACAATAAATTTAGCCTTAGCAATAACAGTAATAATTGAGAAACTTATAAAATACTCAGACAACAAAAGCATAAGGTTAAAAAAAAATAGAATTCTTGGAAACAAATAATAAATTAATGCAAGAACAGCACCAACCATATAAAAAAATGGTGATAAAAGACATGGGAGACGAGTACCTTGTATTCGAAGACAATCTCTTTTTATATGAGAAAACCTCAGATTTCATGAGAGACTGCATAGATTCTTATAGAATTATGTGTAGGCAAAAAGAATTTAACAAATTTGAGGATTACTCGTTAAGGAAGTTTCTTAGGTATTGCACCAAAGTAAGGTTTAACATCTCCGAATTGGTTGAATAATTTAGGTAATTAATTTAAATCTAAAAATTATGCCATAATCATTAAAAAAAATAAAAATATAAAATAAAATTTTATTTTTATTTTAGCTAATACTGGTATTTCTTATTAATTAGCATTACATTATCCTAATGAAAGCGTTAAATTTTATGCATATTATTTTAAAAGGAATTATTTAATTAAAATTAAATGGAGAGTTAATTAATAAGGAATGTTAGTAAATATTATTGATAAAAACCATTTTTATTTTTATAAACCTTATTTGAATGAATAATTTAAAGCTTTATTTTTAAACAAAATATTATATCATTATTGATAATTAATATTTTTATTAAATTATTTTCTACTAATTAAATATTTAAATTTAATTAACAAAATGTCATTTATTTGAAATTATTTTTTTAACAAATGATCATTCAGATAATAAAAAAAAACTTCTTTATTTAAAATATTTAAATAAACATATTTAAAAAGGTTCATTTAAATTTATTAGAGTTTTTGCATCCAATTAATAACATAAAATTTATTTATGAAAAAAGAAACTATGAAAAATCGATCGAGCAAAAGTTTTATTGGAAATCAATTATGTCTAAAACAATGTCCAGTACAATGAATTTTTAGTCTGCTTAAAAATACATTTTCAGGACAACTACAGCTTCTTCAATGTAATCTCCTTCAAAATTTTAATCTCAAGATTCCTAAGAGAACGTTCGTATGAAAAATTTTATAGATAACTAACTAATTTTTGTTTAAAAATAATTGAATGTGTAATAAATAGATGTTGAGTCCAAAAAGCAAAGGATAGGAAGATTGTAGTCAGTTTTATCTGATAAATTTAATTTTAGTAAGAGACAGGCACAGACAAGGGAATCAAAAGTAGAACTTAACAATTAGTAAATTGCAAATAATTTATTAAATTTTCTATTTATTTGTTCTTTTTATGTAAAAAGGAAATTTGAACAAGAAAAGTAACTTTTAATGGATAGTCATCTTGCTCCAGAGGAAGTCACTCACGTGATAGCGGACAATAGAAGAAAATTAGCTTTGTAGCGTCTAAGGAATCCTTTTATAGAGCCTTTTGTATTATTAATTAATTAAAATTGTCAATTAATTGTATAAAAAATTAAAATAGAAAAAAAAGCCTTAACTCCAGTAAAGCTAATCTTAGAAGAATTTAAATTAGAAAGGAAATTCAAAAGCAGAAAGTTAACAAGGTCAAATGTAAGAAGAAAATAAACAAAAATTAGGAAATAACAAGATATTTACAAATAACCAGTATCGATGATGGTCTAATTAGTATTTATGTATTTATTTATGGTATTTTTAAGGCAATAAATGATAGATTTTAGCAATACTTATCAATCTTTCTCAAAAAATCAAATTTACAAACAAATGAATTCTATTTATGTGTATTTCATTCTAATTTGTATATGAAACAAAATTAAAATTATAATTAGAATCGACCAATTTTGTTTAGAATTTGATTCCTTTTCTAGTTTTTGTTTGTTCATTTGTGATTGATTGAATTGAGAAAAGAAAAATCAATGTTTTTATGACTATAGAAAATTCATTGATTGATTATATATAATATATTTAGTATAATTATTATATAAATATATAGAAGAAATCTATAACATTTTTCCTTTTGTAAGGAGAATGATAAAAAAGAGCAATAATAATACACTTAAGAAAGAATACGGAAAATATTACAGATTAAAAAATATTAAATTTTAAATTTGTTTGGTTTGTTTGTTTTTGTTTGAAATCAAACGAGCATGCCCTTAAGACCGTCAATGAAGAAGACGAAGGTGGGGGTAGCATCTTCACCCTTGTAGTAAGAGAGGATGATAGCGTTTTCAGTGTCATAAGATTCGGGGGTGTAGAAAGTGAATTCTTCGAAGTTTTCTAAGATCCATTTAACCATTTCACCAGCACCCTTCATGAATCCTGCAACTCTGTCGGGGTTCTTTTCTTCTAAGTGTTATTTAACCTTCTTCATGTATCCCTTAATATAAGTAGTGTAATCCTTCTTACCGAAAGAGGTTTCTTGATATTTGAAGGCATCGATAACGTCCAAAATCTTTTAGTTAATTAAAAAACAAAAAATTAACAAATGAATTTATGTACTGCTCGTAATTAATTCTTCTTTGCATATTCAAAAATAAAAACTATGAAGCAGATATAATTCAATATCAAGCTTTGTTTATTATTCTTGGATGGAGTTTTGAAGAAAAATGAGAATTTTATTTTACCTTTTCAGCATCAGCCTTTCCTTCTTCTTCACCAGAACCACCGAAAGCGTTACCGCAACCAATATCGATATCAGCTTCGTTCTTGGTGATGTAGGTAGACTTAATTTCGACACCAACGTTTTCGTGGATGTAAGTGAACTTGAAAGAGTCGGAGACGATTTCTTCTCCAGAGAAAATATCAGTGTAGACCTTCATTTTTGATAAGTGGGTTTTACTTTTTTTTTAATTAAATTTTTTAACCTTTGAAAATATTAATATTATCCTTTACCTGATAGAAGAAGATATTCACAATTTAAAGGTAGTTAATTTAGACCCCACTTTTTTTTTGAATTATAAAAATATGTTTTTATCAAAACTTAACTTTTAACTCTATCTATCATTCATTAAAGATATATATTATTTCATTCATATATAATTAGATATATTCATACATACATAGATAAATAGATAGTTTTATTAACTATCAATATATAATTTTGATTTTTTTTAACTATTCATTCAAAAATTATCATTTATGCATTATTCATTTATTCATCAAACTCCCATTTAAATTTATTCTATCCCCCACCATAATAAACACATTTATACATTCGCTCATTCATTCATTTGTTTATTTATTTATTTATTGTTTGCTTATAATCGTATATTTATTTGCTGATTGTTTTTTCTAGTTCCATTTAGGGGGTTCAAGATTTATTTATTATTAGCTCTTACTATTTTTGCTTTTCATTCTCAATATATTTTTGGTCATTCATTTTTTTGCATTTGTTTATTGAATATCCTTTTTTTCTGTTATCTAATTTTAAATCAAAGTAAATGTGAATTAGTTTTCCGCCTAAAACGAACAATTGATGCTATTTTAATCAATTTATTTTTCTTTAAATATTTGATACTTAAAATATCTTTTGCGAAAAAAAAAGCAACAAACAACTTAACAAAAATTTACCTATTTCATTTGAAAAAAAATATCTTTGTTTTAATTTTTAATTTTTGAGGAGAAATATCTTTGAATTTACACAGAAATTAGAAAGGTTAATATTAAATCATATCTCCTTAACCTTGCATATATTAATATACACTATTTCAATAATTATACTAAAATTTATCCTAAACTACTGTCCTCCTCATATTATCTTCAATAAACTACTATGACCTCATTTATATTAATTTTGATATTTTTAGATTAAGCCATTTAACTCTGGTAAAATTTAATAACCACCTTTTTTTTTAATTTTTCAAAAACCTAAAAAAGACAAATTAATAAATTAGCTAAAATTCTATGCAATTTCCTATAAAAAGAAATCCTCAAATTTAATAAATGAAAACAAGCCAAAACAATTAACTTTGATCAATTTTCTTCATTGTTTTCAACATACTTTATTTCTTTTTCAAGCAATTTCATTCATTTCATATAAATCTAATAGTAAACCAAATCAAAAAATATCAAGTACTAAGTTAGAATTTAAGCCTTGGAAAAGCTAGATTTAAAGTAAAAAAAGTTAGTTAGCTTTTTAGTTAGTCTTTAAAAATGCACTCTTAATATTTTTAACTTAGAAACATAATAGAAACTTATTATAAATAAAGGGCAATATTTTAATATATATGATTCTTTCCCTTCTTAAAATAGTGAAATGTCTAAGCATTAAGCAATCAGAAAAAACCAAACAAACAATTGTTATATTTTAAAATTGAAAAGTTAAATTTATTTGAGCTTTTAAAAAGCAAAGAAATCAAAGCACTTCTTTCTAATCTAATTTAGATAGAATAAATGAACTCATTTCCAACAGCAGGATAAACTAAAAAAATATTAACTTGATATTATTCATTCAAGCTAGATAATTAGAATTTAGAATCCTTATTAATTAAAATCAAGAGTAAATAGAAGTAGTATAAATCTAATTTAGTCAATATTGTTAGAGCTTTTGAAATAATACAAAAGACTACTAATGGATAAAGAAAATAAATAAATAAATTCTTTAGATTTTCTAAAATTTAAAGACAGAATGAATATCAAATTAATTTTTTTGAAAAGAAAAACAAAAATAAAAGGAATCAATCACTTATAATATAATTTAGTTAATATAAATGTGTAAATTTAATACTAAAAAAAGCAATTAAAAGAAATAATCTTTAAATAGTAGGTATTAGGTAAATTCTAAAAATAATAAAAGGAATTTATTTGTTATTAAGTGTTAGAATATATTAAAAAACAGTGAAATTAATTAATTAATTTGTTTTGAATTTTCCTTTCAAATAAACAAATAAATTTTTTAAGATTTATTTATGCAAAACAAAAAAAAAAAGAGCAATTTTTAGAAATGTAATTTAATAAATAAAAATTAGTTAAGTGAATAAAAATCAAAAGAGTTAATTTTATTTTTAGATTCTTCAAAATAAAAGAAAAGTATCAAAAGTACTTTAAAAAAATCATAAAATAAATTTATTTTAAATATTTAATAAAAGCCTTAATTAAACTATGCAATAAGACATAGTTATTTCTTCAATATAAAAAATTATAGCTGTCTCATTCATTATTAAAAAAATTATTGACATTTTTATAATTAATTTAGGCCTTCCAATTTTAATTTAATTTTAGATCCCTTAAAAAAAGAAAAGTTAGAATTATATTCAGTAATTTAAAATAAAAGGAATTTATTAAAAATTTAGAATTTAGATTGTTCAATTTTAACCAAAATTTTTAATTCCATAATTATAAAGAAAAGTTAGAATTATATGCAATAAATTTAAAGAAAATAAAAGGTTTAAAAGTTAGATGCATAAAATGGAAATAAATAAATAAAAATTAATTTAAAAAAATTATCTTTGATTGTCTTATTTCTGTAGAGATTATATATGAATTAGATAGATCATTTACTTTAAACACGAATATAATAAATGTGTTTTAATTTTATTAATTTTTAGTAAGTTGATTTGATAAAACAAAAGATTTAATTAATTTGAAGAATGAATGTGATTGGTTTATTTTTAGATTGTAAGAAAAGTTAGAATTAGGTGTAGTATTTTAAAAGAAATTAAAAGGAGGTCGTTTAAATCTAATTTAGAAAGGAAATATATTTATTTACAATATAAATATTAATTAAAAAAGTTATTTGTTAATTATTTAGTTTTTAAGGGTCCTTTGTTAGTTTTTAGAAATTAGATGAAAAATCATTCTTTTTTGAAAGTTTTTTTAGTTTCTTCTTCTAATTGACTTAAGGTTTTCATTTGGTCATCGTTTAGCAACAATTTATCTTCTTCAGATATTTTCTTTCCAATTTGTTTGACATCTTTCATTGATTTTAGATCTGCTAAATAATATTACCTGTTTTTTGTTTGTTTAGTTTGTTGTAAATTTAATATAATTTTCTACTTATTTCTTAAAAGAAGAAGGATTCTTTCTCAATTAAATGAAATAAAAATATATTTTTTACCATTGCTCTAAGAACATTTCATATTATCTGCTATTTGCATCTTAGTGCTGTCTGAATTCCTATTTAACATACACATCGCCTATTTATGTTAACATATTTTTATTAATTTAGAAATTACTATAAACAAGCAATTTTGTAATAAATCATGTAAAAATATGCAAAATATTCACCAAAAGATCTCAACTCTATTGGCAATTTCTTTCTGTGAAGTCTTAAAATATCTAAGAAAACAAACAATCCTTATTTTTTTAATACTTTTAATTTATCACTCATTCTTTACTTTATCTTCACTATTTTTTTTCACACTTTGTTTATGATAAAAATTAATTCTGTATGTATGTAATTGTGAAATTTCTTAGAAAATCTTAAACAAACAACAAACTAATTAACTAAATAAATAGATAAATAAAAATCTATGCTACCAATCGCTTTTCTTTAATTGATAATTACAAATAAATACCAACACCAAACAACAAAACTAAAATTCTGAAATTGTTATTAATTATTCTACTTAATTAATTATACCTTATTAAATTCTAATATTAGCTAACTAGTAAATAAACAATATAAATTCATTCAATGTTCTTTTATTTATTATATTCATTGAATTTTATCTTATTCATTCATTTTTATTAATATTTTTTAAAAAATTTATTTGTGCTTGTTTTAATTTTGACTACAAAATAGAATTATTAATTTATTTTAAATAATCCTAGCTTATTAATTAAATAAGAAAATACCTTTCTTTAGTTAAAAAAATTTGTTTAAAAAATATATCATTTTTCATCTTTAATACCAATTTTCAAAATATTATTTATTTTTTTTTCAATAAATCAATTTTTTTTTTTCTAAAAAAGAAATTTTAATTTGATTTTTATATTTCGATATTATGAAAATAAACATTAGTTTAAATTTATTATGTAATTGCACTATTAAATATTAGGATTAAATAAAATTGTAGGTAATAAATGAGGAATAATTTTGCAGGATAATTATCAGGATGTTAACTATTTGTAATATATTTTATTTAATAATTGAAGTACTACATTCAAAAAAGAAGGAAAACAGAAAATATTAGACAGAAATGTAAATACAAAATATAATTAATTTTTAAAAATTAATTAATAAACTCCAAAATTAAGACAAATAAATGTTTTTTTGTAGATAATATAGTAAGTAATTAACTAATATAGCAAAAAAGGAAGTTAAATTTTTTTATTTATTTGATTTTTTGTTTATTTGTTTTTTTTATTTAATTGTTTGTTTTAAATTTTAATTTAATTAAAAAACCGATTCAAATTCCATTTTGAGTAATTTAAATGTATTTTTCATTATTATTGTTGCTGTTGCTGCCGTTTTACTAGGATTAAAATTTTTATTACTATTTTTTCTTTCTTTTATCTCTTATTTCATTCATTTTTTCATCCAAGTCTTTGATCAATGTTGAAACTAAGTTAAGGGATTTCTTAAATCCTTAGTTATTTAATCTAAGTTACTAAATGTTAGTGCTACAGTTTTTAAGTTTTTACTCTAATGATATCTTTTTAGATAAATCATCTTGTAATTAACAAGAATTATTTTGTGAATCTAATTTAATTGGGCTATTTTAATCATCAACTAAATGTTCACCATTAACTTAAGCCTAAGGTTTGTCTGAATTTTCGTTTTCTAGTTCAAAATAATCATTAAAATTAAACAAGCATTCAACATAAAAATAAATTATTCTTACATTCTAATTTTCCATCTGAATTTTCAGCATTTGCTTGTTTTTCTTTTTAAGGAGAATCTTCTTCGTTTCTCTATTTGATTTTTAATACATTTTATTCAAGTGCTTCAATTTTTTTTTGATTTTAAACTTAAACCGCAAAAAGTTCTTATTCTGTTTCTTTATTTTTGTATTTTTTTTATAAAAAGATGAATTGAATTAAAATCCAAAATATAAATTAACTCATACCTTGAAGTTGTTGCTTAAGTCTTTCTATATGTTCTTATGAATTGTTTTTATTATCTTCTAATTCTGTCTATACTAATGCTAATTCCTCTAAAGATTAATCGATTCTTGCCTCCAAATCAGCGACCATAGCTTCAAACATCCTAGATTAATTAATTTAATATTTCAAAATAAAGAGATTGCTTTTGCTAACTAAAATCTACCTATTTTGAGATATCAAAATCTCATTATCGTTTTCTAAATCAACTTTAATTTTCTATGCTTGCATATATTTTTCTTCTAATACTTTTAAATCTTGCTTATATCTTTCTTGTTCTCTTTCTAACCTAGATATCTAATCTTCATACTGACTCTGTATTTTTTAATGAATAATTCATCCTATTGCATATAAAATTATCAAATAAACAAGCTAACCTTATTCTTTTTAAGCTAATCCTTCATTTAAGCTAACTACTCTTCCTAATTTTATATTTTTTATTCAGCCTCTTGCAACATTTATTCTAATTCGCTCTAAATTTCATCTGTTGTTGCTAAAATTGTTAAATAAAAATAATTGCATTAGCGAATAAAACCGGATTTAATTCTTTCAATAATAACAATTCTAATGGCTATTGCTAAAGAATTTTGGTATATGCTAATAAATACCTTTCAATTCTTCGTTTTCCTTTTTTAAATCTTCGAAGTCTTCTTTGTATTGTTCGTAGAGCTTTTTATAATCTATTTCCTTACTCATAATAATAATTCGCAAAAATTTATATTAATTTTTAATAGAGTTAAAATAACTAATTAAATAATAAATTAATTGATAATATATTCAATACATGCATACATACATACAGCTTATTTTTGATTTTAAGATAAAGTTAGAACTTTAATTTTAATGGTATTTTAACAAACTTTTCGAATTACAGCATTTTTCTCTTTTGTTGCAATCTTCAGTAAAACTCATTAAATATTTCTATTAATCAATCAAAGAATAAATAATCTATATTTTTTTGCAAATAATAAATTTTAATCTAATTATTTATTTTGAATTTTGGCAATATTCTGTTTTATATTTCAGTAAAATAATGCGATGCATATTTCACTATTTTAAAACCAAATTTAAGACCTTCAATTTAACGATTCTTATCAGTTAGATTGTTTGAAACTGCTTAATAATAAATTTATGCAAAAACATATTTTTTTATTAGGAATTATTTATTAGTAGAAACATATTTTATTAAAATTTACCTATAATTTATTTTAAATATAATATTTTTATTAATACATCAACTATTTTTTAATTTTATAAGCATTTAAGCTTAAACAAATGCCATATTAAGTTGTTTATTCTAAAATTTATCCTATAAATTTACTGATACTTTTATTTTTCTAATATGGAACAAAATCAAAAAATTAAAAAAAGGTACGATAGATCGACTGACGGTTTTATCATCAAATCATTTGAATAAATTTAAAAAAAAATTATTTAATTTATTAATCAAAAAGGGGGTAAATAATAAGGAACCTCTTACTGTGATAAATACCTTTGATGGTAATTGGTTAAATTTTGCTTACTTTGTTGAATCCTTCTCCCTCCCCACCCCCCTTATTTATAGATTAGTCTTATTTTAAACATTAAATTAATACTTTACTCAAAATTAATTTTTTGAAAGTAATTTTTCTTAATTAAATTGATTTTTAAATTTAATTTAGCAGAAAAGAAGATAAATATTTTAGTTAAAATATAAGTTTTTATTGTTTTATTTTAATTTAGATTTTAACCTTTTTTGTTTGTATTTCAAATACTCTTAAAGACATATTTATAAATAAGTTAATTAAATTAAAAAGATACTTTTAAAACAATTTATCAAATCACATTAAATAATAATTTAATTGCTTTCTGAGATATTTCAAAGACTTTTAAATGCAACTTGATTAATAAAATAAATCAAAAAAGCTCTTTTGAGATATTTTAAAAAAAAATATTAAATAATAATTAAATTACTTTTTTTTACTATTTTTTGTTCAAATTTTCTAAATAAATTAAAGCAAAAATAAACTTTTTAGATAATTTTTAAAATAGATTAAATAGTATAGCTTGTATTTGTTTTATTATAGTAATATTTTAAAGCAAAAATATGCTTTTGAAATACTTAATAAAATAAGTTTAAATAAAAATTTTTTTTTTTTCATTTACTTTCTTTAAATAAAGAATTAATATTTAGAAAGAAATATTAGAATTATGCTTTTTGCAAAATAATGTGTAAGAAAGCTCAAACAGAAATAAATGTTTTGATAATTGTTATTCAAAGTTGATATTAAAAGAAAATCAAGACAAAGTAAAATATTTTAGAAATGATATTCGATTATTAATAAACAATTTATAGAAATAAGATACAAACAAATAAATAAATGGGAATTATAAATTTTGATAAAAAATAGAAATGAAATGTGATAGATATTATTTTAATATATTAAAAGTCGAGAATTTTCTAACTTTTACTTTACAATTTTCTAGATATTTTGTTAATACAAAGGTAACAAGATAATATGATGCTATCATTAATTAATAAATAATTTAATCATTTAATTAATAAAAATAAGATTTTGTAAATAAATCAAACAAGCAGTCTCAGAATATATAAAAAAATATTAGATTTCTAAGAAATAAATATAAAAATTAATAATTAAGTCAAATAGTTATGAGTTTCGCTTCTAAGTTAATTACATTAGGCGCTGGTATTTCAGGTCTCGGATTTTTCGTTGGTAGATTTTTCTTCACTATCGATGCTGGTGAAAGAGCCATTATGTTCGATAGAGCAAACGGTGGTATTAAAGAAAAGATCTATGGTGAAGGAATGCATTTTTATATTCCATTTTTTTAGGTAAATATTTGATTTCTCTTTTAAATAATTTATTGCTTATTTAGAGGAAAGATCAAAATAATGCTTAGTAGATAAGAAAATATAAAATAATATTTTATTTTATATTTTGCAAGTTTCAGCTTGTTTTGAGCATAAGATAAAACTGAATAATTAATGATGAATTTGGTCAAAAACATCAAAAATAAATTAAAAAAAAAAATCATGAAAGAAACAAAGAATAAATGAAAGAAACAAAGAATGAATGAAAAGCAAATATTAAAAATAATTTTATCATTCATTTTAAAGCTTGAATTAATGCAATATTTGATTTTGTTTTATAAAAAATAAAAATAGAAACCCATCACTTTTGCCATTAGATTGCAAAGCAAGACTATCACTTCTCAAACTGGTACAAAGGATTTACAAACTGTCGATATAGCTCTTAGATTATTATTTAGACCCGTAGAAAGCTAACTCCCTAATATTTATTTAAAGTTGGGAACTGATTACGATGAGAGAATTTTACCTTCAGTCGGTAAGGAAACTTTAAAAAGTGTTATTGCCCAATACGATGCTGATCAAATTTTGAAGCAAAGAGAAAGAATTTCATAAGAAATTAGATAATAAATCATCCAAAACGCCAAGGAATTTAATATTATATTAGACGATGTCTCCTTCATTCATCTTGGTTTTATGAAAGAATATGCTAATGCTATTGAATAGAAGTAAGTTGCCTAACAAAACGTCGAAAGATAAAGATATATTGTTGATAGAGATGAATAAGAAAAGTAAGCATAAATTATTAAATCTGAAGGTGAAGCAGAAGCTGCTATTATGATTAACAAGGCTGTCAAGCAATTCGGTGCTGGTAAATTTATAAATTTCTTTAAATTATTAAAATGTATTTGCATGGTTAATTTATTCTATTTTAATTCAAAAAGCTCAAATTGAACTTAAGAGACTTGAAGCTGCTAAGAATATTGCCGAAACTTTATCCAAATCTCAAAACATATCTTTTGTTCCTTCAGGAGCAGGTCAAGGTGGCAATGGATTATTGTTAAATGTTAGAGTTTGATAATATTACAACAAAATTTTAACTATAAAAAAAGTAAAGAATTATCTAATAAACCTTTAAGTATTTTAGTGTTTTTTTATATCAAATTAAATACCAAATGTATGTATTTATGTATACTCTAAAAATATCTAACTAATTAAATAACTAAAATACTAAATTATTCTTTATAATCTGACTCTTTAATAAAAAATTTATAAAAATAAATAAAATGAAATCTTAAGTTAGAATAGAAATTAATATAATTATAATTTTAAACAGTGTAAAACCCAAAAAGCTAATTAAAAATCAAAATCTATAAATCTAAGATTTATAAACAACAATTTGAATGAAAAAATTATTTTTCAAAAATATTTTTGTCTTATTCTAGAACTATCTTACAGTAAATCTTATTTAAATATTTAGTTTTTTAGTTAATTAGTTATTTAAAAAAAATTTTGCTTAGAATATTAAAAAATAAATTGAAATAATTATATATTCCTAACAAATTGAATTTATTTTTAAAAATAAAAGTAAAATAAACAATTATTAATTTTTTGTTGGATATTATTAATTAATTTAATAATTGATTTTAATAAACTTGGTAAGAGATTATAAACTAATGCGTTTTTTACAAAATATAAGACGAAATAACAAAATGGTTTAAGCATACTTACAAATAAAAACATGAATAATAAATGGAATTTAATAAAACATAAAATAATAATGCATTCAAATTTTTAATTATTATAAGCTAATCGATTGAACGAATAACTAACTACTAATGAATGAAATCATATTAACTTGACTTAATTAATTAAAGTTTATTTATTCTTCTTCATTCAATTCTCATTTTCTATTTAAATAATTAAAAAATTTTTAATCTAAAAATAAGGAAAATTAGATAGATTATTTTTACCATATTGTTCCTCTTGGTATTCCTGCTCTTGTTGCTATTCTGTATTTTAAATATTTTCATCGTTATTTTACTCATAATCTTACTAGTGGTGTTGATGTTCTTCTTGTTAATCATATTCCTTTATTTATATATTTTATTCATGGTGGTGTTAATTTTCTATAATTTCATCTTTTTCTATTTCATTAAGACGTTTTTCTTTGTATTTCAAGAATTCCTTGTGATCAAACACATGCAAGAGCTTGTCATAATAAACTTTTTCTGTGTCTTTTGAATCTTCGTAGATTTTCATAATAATATAATCAGTGTGTCTTGGAGAAAACTCAGCATCACAATAGCTCATAGCTTTCTCTAAATCTTCTAACTTACAAACACCATCTTAATATCCTTCTTTCTTTTACTTTGTGTAAAGTTGGATGTTTTCTTTCAATCCCGAAGAGAACTTAGTAAAAATCTACACAAAATAATTAAAAAATTTTATTAACAATATTATTTTTGATCAAATAATTTTCTTACATCTGACACATCTTCATGAATTTTGAGCTCCTCTTTAGGACTAAGAATTTCGTATTTACCAACTAGATTCCTAAATACAGTTTTTATTACACTTATGTCATTAGATCTAGTTTCATCAAAGATTATTTTATCCTCCGAATTATCTTCCACCATATATCTTGCCACAGACAAGGCATCATCATCGTTCGCTATGCAGAAAGGTTCTCTACAAAAATATTTTAAAAATTCATATTTAATATAAACAAAAATTTAAATTCAAAAAGTTTCTCATTAGTGATTAAATTTTATTAAAACTAAATAATAAATTTAAAAAATATTTTTTTTAATATTGAAAATAATTTTGTAAATGAAAATAAATGTTGATTAATGAATTAATTACTTTTGTAAAATAGCAACAATTTCCATAATATTGGCTTTTCCTCTCTTTCTTAATTCAGGTGTAATTAAATAATGATCAATTTCTTCAAATCTGATTTTCTTTGTTTTTAAACTGAATCTTAAATCTTTACCGATTTTGTTGACATCATATAAATTAACTCTTGGCATTAATTTTTTTTAAAGCAACTCTGATGGTCTTTTGGAAGAATTGTTTCTTATTTTTTCTTGGATTTGTGCTTACAAGCTTGGAACATTTTATTGCTTTTACAAATCTTTGTTTGTATTTTCATAGTTAGCTTAAGATGAATATTATTACTAATGCTATGTAGGGTAACTTGAACTGTTATTTTCACTTGCTTTATTTTAGTGGAATTATGAGTATTATTGTTGCAATTATTATGATGATGCTTTTTAAGTATAAGGAGTCGAATCTTAGCTTTCATTTTTTTTCTATTTAAACAATTAATCAGAATCAGCTCTGACAAGCTCTGTGACATTTTAATGTTGCTACTATTCCAAAAGATCTTCCAAAGCTTTTATTTTATCCTCTAAATTTTTATTCATCAACTATTCTTAGTTATAATTTCTTTCAGCTATCTCTTTTTGTATTCTAATTGATTCAATTCTTTCCTTTTAATGTTTTAAAAAGTTTAAAATAACAGTTTATCTAATGCAAAACATACTTGCCATTCCTGAGTATCTCTTCTTTATTTATCCTCTAATTCTTTTATTTTTTCGATCTTGATCATCAACTAATTGTTTAATTTGCCATTCTCTTTTCCAATCTTTTCTAAGTCTGCTTTCAATTTAGAATTGTAATCAGCTAACCCATGATTCTAGTTAGAATTTTAAGATTACTTTCTGCCATAAGGAGAATTCATCCCGTCCATTCTACTTTTTCTAAGCTCTTCCTCTTACTGTTAAATCTGTTTTTGCATAAACATTTTTTCCTTTTAGAGGCGTCTCAACTATCTGTCACATTCCTTTTCTCTCACCTTAATTAATTGTTATTTAAATATTAAAAATATTATTTTTTATTTAGAGATATTTTACATTTATTTCATTTTTTTCTTTCTCTAATTTTTAAATCAAAACAGCCATTTCTAAATTGTCATTTTTAAGAGCTTCAACTTTTTTGTTTAAACCAACTAATCCATCTCCAGACCTTGTAGATCCTCCAGTTTGATCGCTAAAAAATAAATAAAAATAATTAATATTAAATATATTTAGTTAAAAATAATGTCTCACAATCCAAAACCTTAGTTGACTTTAAGACACTGATCTAGCTTGCTTTTAAGTTTAATGCACTCTTCCCTTAAAACATTAACTTCTATCTATTATAAAATTCATAACAAAAATCTTAGCAACTCCTCTCATTTCTATTAAAATAAATACCTCTAATTCTTAAAGCCTAGTTGTGGTAATTTGCCTCTTAAAGTTTTCAAACTCAATATTTTTTTGTTCTATTTCTTTGAGACACTCCTTAAGCTACTTCCTGAGTCTGATACTTAAAGCATTCTAAAATTTAATAAATTAATTTTACTTTTATTTTAGCTAATTATTCTAACAATTTCTTTAACTTAATTAAAATACATTTAAAATTTAGTATTTTTAAATAATTTTTAACTCTCATAATTGATTCGTTATTCAATTTGTGTGAAAGATTGAAAGATTTGAAATTTTTACGTTTTTAACCTCAATAATTTTTTGAGAAAATAAAGAGCTTTTAAAATACTTAAAAAAGTTAAAGAATTTAATTAGAAATAATTAATTCTATTTGCTGAAAACTTAATCACCATGTGCAATACTTTTATTAATTTGAATAACTTTTACCTCTTTTTATTAATTTGCTGTTCCAGATGAGGATTTGATATTACCTTCTTCAATAATTCTTTCAAATTTCTTGGCTTCCCTCTTTATGGAAAATAAATAAACAAATGATTCAGTGAGGTGATAAAAAAATAAATTTAATTTACTTCAAGATTTAAATTTTTTGTTTTCAGTTTCAAGTTCTCCTCCTAAAGTACATTTATTTAATTTCTAAGTTGTAACAAATTTTCATAAAGCTTTTCCTGTTTATTTTTAATAATGAATAAATTGCTTCAAATAATTTAATCCTACCTTATCATGCAGTATGTTATTAGGAATCTTTTTGTTTGGTTATTGATTCTTGTCAAAGAAAAATGCTCCTGATGTTGTCCTAGTATGTTTACAAATAATTATTATTATTTAGCCATTCATTTTAATTAATGTAAAAATTAATATTTGAAAATTAATCCTATACTGTCCGTTTATTTGAGGCATTTTTTAAGATTTGGTTGTGGATTAATTATAGCTTGGATCATAAACTCCATTTTATGTTGAAACTGTGCTAGGACGGATATAACTCGATCTATTTGCTTTTAAACTTCCTGCAAACTTGGGCGATAACACGCCAATACGCTAATTGTGGATATTTGCTTAAGAATTACTTAACGAGCTCAAATGCGCTTATTAATTATTCTATCCATAAGATGTTAGTGGGCGCTTTTAGTAGAGATAATCATTCTGCATTTATTTTTTTTATTTAAATAATCTTTAATTTTTGCATTTTTTAAAAAGTTTTATTTAAATCGATTATTCAGCCATTTTTTCAAATGCTCAATTATTCTCAATTAGTTTAAATAAGACATCTCAAAATAATATTTTTACTTCCTAAGTATCGATTTTCCCTGCTGCCGCTCCTGAAGGAGCTGCGTTTTAATTGCTCTGATACTAATTATCAAATTATTCAGACATTTTAATTTAATCTTTATTGTTAAAAATCTATCTATATATTTATATATCAATCAAATAACCTTTAAACAATTAATGAATAGAATGTTAATAACTTATTATAATTATTATTTATTTTTTTGATTGTTATATTTTATTAAACGAGTCCTTTCTTTTAGATTGACTGACTGACTGACTGACCGAATCAATGACTGAATGATTTATTAAATTAAAGCAATGTTGACTACTTTTTAATTCATATTATACTACTTCTGATTTCTTATTTAAAAGTAAATGCACCTATCTATCTTTTTGCTACAAAAATAGATACAACCAATTTATGCTAAAATTAGTTTAAACAAAATCATTTGATTTGGATTTATTAAAATAATCTTTAAAAATAAGTTAACATTTTTATTTGACTACTTCAAATTAAATAAATAAAATATAATTTAATTTTATTAAGTTAAATAATGATAAATTATTTTTATAATTAAAATCATAAGCAAAATATTAATTTTAATTCAGTTATATTTTCTTTTGATTAAATATTTTTCTATTAATTATTCCTTTAAATATTAATTTTATTTAATAATAATTTTTTTATTAATATCATGACATAATACTATTAATTAAATAGAAAATAAAAATACTTAAATTCAGGTATTCAAAAACTTACAAATTAGAAAAAAAATAATTTTTTAGCCATTGTTGTATGTTGCTTTTTTAATAGATTGACATCAAATATGGAAAATAATTGGAAAGAGGACAAGGTAATTTTTTTTTAGCAGTCAACTTTTCTTCATTTATTGTTTAGAAATTTAAATAGTATTTTACATACATTTTATAAATAATTTTTCACTTACATTTAAATGGTTAAATGAAATTGTTTTCTATTCATTTTTTTAAAGATATTTTTTGTTTGAGTTTTCTTCATTCAAAAATGAACTGAAAATTTTATTTTTGAAAATGATAAATTATTACCATTCTATATTATTATTTGATTTTGAATTTTATTAATTTTGATTTATGTTATCAATATTTAGATTATCGAAAAATCTATCTGCTATCTATTTAATATTTCTTAAAAAAAGTTAACTAATAAATGATTTAGTAGAAAAATGATTTTTACAATCTAGAAGAAGTAATTAATTATTTATTTTTTTATTAACATTCTTTAAATTCATTTTTATTAATAAAAAAGTTTTTAAACTCTTCTCTTTAATCTCATTCAGTTCTCACTATTTATCTTAAGTAAATTAAATTTATTATTATATTTAATTATTTATTTATTTAATTCTCAAGTTATTTAAAATATTAATTTCTTATTATTTCTTATTTTTTCGTCATTTTTTCTAACTTTTAATTAATAATATACATATCCTCTTCAATATTTAAAAATTAGAAATAATTAAATTTGGGATAAGGGTTCATTAGGCTTAAATTCTGCTTTAGCAAAGTGCAAAAACCTCTTAAATTTGTAACTTGATTGATATTGGGTAAAAATAGTTTATTTGTTGATTATGATATATTTGAATACAAAATGTATTAAAAAATATATTACTCTTTTAATTTTTTTATTTATTAGCTTTTTATTAGAATTTATTTTTCTTTTTATCCTGCTTGTATTTTTTTTCTTTATTAAGATAACTCATATTTATTCATTCATTCTTTCTAACTAACTGATTAATTTATCAATAATTTTCTTCAAAATTTAAAAAGTGGCAATTAAATTGGAAATTAGGGTGCTTTAGGATTAGGTTCTGCTTTAAAAAACTGCACTAATCTCTCCAATTTGTCTCTTAATCTTAGGTAAAATTTATTTTGGATTGTGATATTTTTTTAAACATAAAAATGAATTAAGCAATAAAACTCTTTTAATTTATTAATTGATTGATTTATTGGCTTTTTATTTGATTTCTTTCTCTTTTTATTTTGTTAGTGTTTTTTGATTATTAATTTAACTCATTCGTTTTTTAATTTTCTACTTTTGCTTTGAATATTAATTAATTAAAATCTTTTTATTTCATTTTTTCCTTCTAACTAATAAATTAATCTTTAATTTTCTTCAATATTTTAAAAGTTGTAATTTAGTTGGTGCAATCGGTGTATCTGGTTTAGCTTCAGCTTTATCAAACTGCACTAATATCTCAAATTTGTCTATTGATCTAAGGTAAAAATTCTTTATTTGTTTTGGATTTTGATATTTTTTAATATAAAAATGAATTTAAATGATTAGATCCAACGAATAAAATTATCATAATTTTCTTCAATAAATAAAAAGATGGAATTTAATTTACGATGAAGGAGCATCAGGCTTAGGTTGTGCTTTACCAAACTACACAAATCTCTCAAATCTATCACTTGGGATTGTGTAAAAGCAGTTTATTTATTTTATATTTTTTAATTAAAAATGAATTTAAAACAATAAAACTCTTTTAATTTATTTGTTTATTATCTTTTTATTTGATTTATTTTTTTTTATTCTGTTTGTAATTTTTTTCTCTCTTAATTTAACTTATTCCTTTTTTAATTTTAGACTTTTGCTTTGATAACTAATTAATTTCTTATCATTTAATATTTTTTCTTCATTTCTTAAATGTTACAAGCTAATTAATTATATATTTTTTCTTCAAAATTTAAAAAGTTGCAATAAAATGACTAAGTAAGGTGCTTCAATCTTATATTCTGGTTTAGCAAAGTGCATTAACCTCTCAAATTTGTCTCTTGAAATTGGGCAAAAACTGTTTATTTTTTTTTATGTTTTGATATTTTTATAGCTATTTACGTTGATTTATTTTGGTATCTGAGTTTAAATATTCAAACAAAAATACAAAATAAATAATTTATTTAAATTAATACTTATAAAAATAAATAAAAATAAAAAATAAGTTAATATTTTTTATTTTTTATAATATACATTTTTAAAAATAAATATTAATAATAATTCAACTAATTTAATTATAAAATTAAACTTTAAATAAATTAAATTGATAATTATTTAATCTTTAAAAATATTTTTAAATAAATATTGATAAAAAATATATTTTTTAAAATTAAAAAAGTTTCTAATTATTTCAATTATTAAAAAAAAATGAATCAATATAGATTTTCAAATCTAGACTATGATATGATTTTATTTATGAGTAAAAAATTTTTTTAAAGGTGATTCGCCCTAAAATTATTATTATCAATATTATAGTGTTTCAAACAGCAAAGAAAAAAAACAATATTAAAACTCTGTTCTCAAATTGCCTTTTTCTATAATTGAATAATAAAAGGTTATTTTGTAATAGGAGGTCATTAGGTTAAGTATATTGCTCCACGTTTTGGTTTGGGTATTTAATCATAAAATTTTATAATAATTTATATGATTTAATAATCTAATTAAAATATAAAACTAATCTTAACAATAATTTATTGCTTTCAAAAAGAATTATGCTTATTTTAGAATAATTTCATTCATTCATGAATATAAATTATTATCAATGTAAAAATTTTAATTTTATTATCTAAATTTATTCAATCATTATATTTTATTTTAGCAATTCTATTCACTATTAAAGATTTTTCTAAAACACTTTTTTTTTTGACTAATTTATATTTTGAATGATAAAATGTTGATATTGAAGAATATAATACATCAAAAGAATTATATCATATATCAAAATTTTCTTTTTGTTAAGATTATAACAAATGTGTTTAAACAAGATAAAAAAATTGATTATTATTTGAAGAACATTTTTAAAAATAAAAATTGTTTCAATTTTTGATTTTTTAAATTTTATTCATATAGAATAAATATGATGAGTTTCTCTAAAATCTTATTTTAAAGGAATATCTTAAAATAATATTTAAATAAAATGATATATTTTTCCTTTATATTACAAAGATAGATTTTCTTTTATAAGTAAAAAGATTCAGGATTGAAAGCATGAAGAAATTTATCTTGAGATATAATTCTTTTACATCTATTTTTCTATGTTTTTATTATGTGGAAAAATAGTCTAATTTCAAAAACAATTAAAGTTGGTTTTCTTTCTATTTTCAACCTTACATAAAAAAGAAATCTAAACAAATAAACAAATGATCAATTCATAAATAGAATTTTATTATGTCATACTTCAATCATAGTTAGTAAAAATAAGGTATATCTAGAGAGATATACAAAAAAAATGTTGACTCAATCAGGATCAATAATAGGTAATAAAAAAAAAATTTATATTGTATTAATATTATTATAAATTTTAAATAGATTCTGTAGAATATCTTTGTTATGATAAATATGTTAGGTATTTTTTAAATAGACATTCCAAATTTATTTTAATTCTTTCAAACTATTATTTTTCAAATAGTATATGTAATGATTTTATTTATTTTAAAAAATTAAATTTTTCATATTCTCGTTATATTTGATTTGATGATACCTAGACATATTTGACTGTATAACCTATACAAATTTTGAAAATTGTTATTATTTATGTCTAACTTTAAAGTAGAAAAGATAAATTTGAGTTAATTTTATTTTTGAGCAGAAATAATCAAAGAGTTAATGAATTAGTTAATTGATCAGAAAATTTATTATCAAACAATAAAAATCTCTTCAATAAATTTAATTTTTTTCAAAAATTGACAATTTCTAACCTTACAAAAGCGATTTAGTAGATCAAACAAAACAAGGATGTTTGGTTTAAAAACAATCTTTGAAATCAAGAAAAATACATAATTTATATTATAAAAAAAATTAAATTTCAAATAGTTATAAAAGATATGAAAATTATTGCTATTATTGCTCTCTTGGCTGTTACTGCCTCCGCATCTTTGTTAGAAGACAAGTGCTTCATGAATGCTGCTGGTAAAACTGTATTCACTGTTGCTAACACTCTTAAAGAAATTACCAGTATTGAGAACTTAGATTAATATGAAACAATTTTGGCTTAAGTTGCTGAATTAAAGGCTGCTTACACCATGTGCAATATCTAAGACAAGATCCCCAACACCTCCGTTAGTAAAATCCTCCAAAATTTAGGAGTTGGTGATCTCCTACTTTCTAAGTGCACATAAGACTTAGGTGGCTTTTTCTTGATCGTTAGCTCTATTATTGAAGATCACTCAAACATTCCTACTGATATTGTTGGTGTTATCGCTGCTGCACTTATGGGAAAATCAGCTTACGGTGACTGTGGTCAATTCATCGCTTTCCTCAAATAACTTTGAAAAACATATTATCAATGATTAATGAAATATTTGTTGTATTAAAAAGTTAGTTATAAAACTTTTTAATATTTTTTTATTGATTTTTTTTGAATTAATAATTAAAATTAAACAATCAAACAAAAAATTAAGTTATTCGAAGGTACCAATTAATATTTTTTTAATTTTTACATATAAATAATTTAAAGTAAACAATCAAAATTTAAAATATTATGCAATACAACAACAAAAAATCCTCCTACATTATTTATTTTTAATCCATTTAATACTGTTTAAAAACAAAATTATTGAGAAAAGTTAAATGTTTTTGGTACAATATGTTTAATTATTTCATACAACCAATTAATTAATATTTCTTTATGAAATAAAAAATTTTATATATTTAATAAAATCGAAATTACATGGAATATTATGAAAAATATTTTAAAAATAAACTGTTTACAAAATAAATACAAACAAATCAAAGATTCAAGTAAAATATTTGGTGATAAATTAATCAAAAATAAATTAATTCTGTCTTAGAAAAATTTAAAACCAACATTAAACTCCTTTTTTTTAAATAGGGAGAATCAGATTAGATTAAATTAAATTTTTCAGAATTTTGACTGGTTGTATTCTATTAATCGACAGTTTATTGATTAATAATTGATTACTTTTAGATATTTATTTTTATTAGCATTTTTGCAAAATTAGCAAAAAAAAATAAAACTTACGCTAAAAAAGCATAAAAAACCATTTCAATTATAATCTTCAAATAAAAAAGTTTTTATTAAGTTTAATCAATTTTTATCTTAAGTTACAATCTATGCACATTTATACTATCACTACTTAAATTTAGATTTTTATGAAAATGAAAAAAATAATGTAAATCTCGTTCAAAGTTTTAGTAATAAATAACTAAGATACATTTCTCTCTCCTTTCCATAAACTTGGAGTTGTTTAAATAAAAAAATAATTTCATTAAGATTATACACATTTAGATAATAGATTTTATATAATTTTAAAATCAATAAAAAATAATAGAATATACATTAATTCATATTTTTTTCCTTAGTTTTTATTCAAAAATTTAATTTAAATAAGCTGTGTACAAAAGCACTCAATAAATAAATTTTGTACACTAATTTATCGATTTTAAGGGCGCATAGTACGAGCTAGTGAGCACTGTGCCTGTGCATATACCATAAATTACTTATAAATATCTTTATGTATTTGCTTTTTATTGATTATTTTAAGATTAAAAATAAGAGTAAAAAATTAAACTTTAAATCTAAACAAGTTTCAAATATTATTTTAATATCAAAAATAAAAAAGTTAAAAAAGCCATGTAGAATAATTATAAATTTCAAAATTTAAATTTATAATTTGTATCAAATATTAAAAATTGAAAAATAATTAAATAGTTGAAATTGAAAAACATTCAAAAAATATATTAGAAGAAATAGTCATTTCAAGTAGATTAATAGGGTCTTTAATTTATTGGAAAAAAAGCAATTATCTAAAGACTAACAATATAGATAGTTAGTTTATTAAATTAATAAATAGTAAGTAGAATTGTTCCAAAACATGTATTATGTTGTTTGGTTTATTTTGGGAAATTAAGCATACTATAAGTGATTTTAATTTTAATACATTTAGTTAGAAAATGAAAGGAAGAAATTAATGAAATTTATAGAATATGTAAATAAAATAATATTTACCTACTAAAATAAAGTAATTAATATATAAAGTTAGATGATAAAAAAGGTAAAAGAGTATCTTGATCATTTAGGATACTTCAAAGCAAGCAAAGAGGCAAGAAACACATTTTTAGGAGTAATATTAGTTAAGTTTGGAACAGGAGCAATAGGAATATGGGGCATCATCAATATATATTTTTTCTCCTTCTATAAGCAAGTATAATTCAATTTTTTCCATTTTACATTCGAATTTGAATCATAGAAATTTGAAAAATAATTAAGCAAAATTAGTTAAGAATAACATTCTATAAAATATTAGAATGATGATAATTTAAGGATGAGTGAGTTTGTCTTCTTAATTACATTTGCCGCAATTCCTATGAGTGTTATAGCCATATTTTCAGTTCGAATTGCTTAGATATATGGTTTTGAAAAAATTATTAGATCAGCGATGATTATTAATCCGATCAGCATCATGTTAGGATCAACGCAAGATAATTTTTACACTTTTGCTTTATTTAACACATTCATAGCAAGTATATGCTTTGGATCTACAGTGATGCCTATCCTCTACTGTCTTTGGAGCCATTTCCCTACTAAAACTGGAAATACAACAGGAGTTGCTTTGGCAAGTTTTGGTCTAGCTACTTTTTTTTACAGTATATTTGCTACTTATATTGTAAACCCATAAAATCTACCTGCAACTATTGAATACATTGAAGGATAATAAGTAAATATAATTAAAGCAAGCAATTTTCATGCATTATTTTCTAATCTACTTATATCCAATCAAGTCCTTATTATTTTATAATGAATAAATTCTATTTCATAATTATATTAAACTTAAAAAGCTGCCATACAATTCATTTAATTAAAACCAAATAGTTCTTTATAAATACCAAAAACCCTTATAATAAATTAAATAAATAGAGAATATCTAAAAAGTATTATTTACAAACCTACAAATGCAAAAATAAACATACTTCACATTAACTATCACATAATATGTAAATGATCAGATAAAAATTATAATAACTAGAAATAATTTTGAAGTATAAGTAATTTATGATAATAGGAAATGATTATTAGTAACAAGGATAACCTTCATTCGATTAATGATTAATAAAAACAAATCAATTTTAGGATTAATGAAGAGTATACAAGAAGGATCAATACAAAAATTTTTATTTCATTTGAAGAGGAAGTACTAATGATCGATACAACATTTCTTTAATTTATTCTCCACATTATTAATGATCTATCAAGCTTAATAATAGATTGATTACAATCATCATCAATATAAATTATCATTAATGATAATTAAAAATCAATAACTGTAGTCTCATTTATTATTGATGATGATAATAAGAAACATTCACGAATTTTTATTTTAAAAAATGGAGAGCTTTAAAGTATGATAGTTTAATAAGTTGTCATCTATAATTTAGACAAGCTATTTATAAAATAGATTAAATAATATGAGTATCAAAAGAATAGTATATAAGGTTAAATTTTCTTTTACTTTTATTAAAAAGATAGTATTATTTAATATGTTGATTTATCATATATTGAAAAAATAAGACTTTTTTGGCATATTTTTATTTTGCTTTTTAATAATGATAGCATTGAATTTTATAAAATTTATTTATTATTAGTGATTTTTGAATACAATATTGAATTTGATAAGATTCAGCATCATATATTTAAAAATTTTTTATATCAATCAATAACTTTGAAAAATACTTATCAAACTTTTTTAATTTATAAATATATTCAACTGATATATTTACTTATTTATTAAGTTAAATGTTAATTAATTAGACCTATTATTTGTTTGAAGAAGTTGTAAACTAGAATGTCCCATCAATGGTTTTTTGGATAGGATTTATTTAATTACTATTTTGTATTCCAGGAGCTTTTTTGATTTCAAATAATAAAGAAAGTGAGTCTCTGCTGAATGAAGAAAACGAAGAAAATGATGAAAAAGATTTAGAGATGAATTTGTTAGGAAGCAGTTTTGAGAAAAATATTGTTGTTTAAGAGGAAGAATATAAGTATAATTAATTTCAATAAGGTGTAATGATTCTTGAATAGCAAAATAGTCATTAATTATTTAACAATTAATAGAATTAATAAAAATAAAACTCTGATAGAAAAATAAGCTCAACTCCCTCCAACAAGCAAAGGAAGAAATCTATTTCATAGTAATATCTTTTGGAGTGGCATGCCCAAGTTCTCCACACTCAATTCTCAAATAATTCAGCAGATAAAGTTTAGAGCAACTAATAAATAACTTCTCTTAATTAAATACCATATGAAAATAACCATAAATAATAAAAAACTTCAATTACTAAATTGTAAGATAAATAATTTTAATAAACAGCAAACTAAATCAGTGATAGTCCTTAGCAAGCTTAGCAATATAAGGTTAAGTAACAAGAGTAAAACTAAGAATTTAAAGATTAAAATCAGGAATAAAATTAAGTTATTGAACATAATTAGCAATAGAATGATCAATAAAAGTAAGATTCGATACTATAATTTGAAAGTAACTGCACATTTCACTCTGACCTCACTCTTATGGATGCTATAAAATCAAAACCTTTCAAGATAATTTATGTTTCAACTTTTCTGCTCAGCTGCTTCTCTCTTTTTATTTCAATTAATTTTAAAACATATGGATTAACTAAAATAAACGATGATCATTTTCTTACTTATATTATTACTTTTAGTACTCTAATTAGCAGTATTTCAAATATAGGCTGGGGATATTTAGTGGATAAATACAATTTCAAACTAGTTTATCTCAGATTAATTCTTGTCATTTTAGCTGCAGGATTCCTATTTCCAATATTTTCTGACAGTAAAATAGGTTTTTACATGTAATATCAAACAATTTATTTTTAATTTTAGTGATTCGAAAGCCTAGCTTTTAATATTTTGTTTATTTAATTTTCATGGTGCTCAAATACAATTCTCAATCCTTAAACATTTTTAGAGGACCAATTAGGAATATCTAAAATCTAATCTAACAAAAACTTACCTTAATATTTCTTTAAATTTTTTAAATATTATTTAAAAATTCACAATGAATTCAAAAAAATAAATATTAAAGATTTAGAAATAATTGTTGTTGTATTAAGGATTAGAAAAATGAGCGAAAACGATATATTGTTAAAAAAATAAATAATTTAAAATTAAATTTTGTTTCTTTTAAAAAAAGATTTTTTTAGATTTTAAGTGCTAGCGAAAGAGGACTTTACACAATAATAGGACCTGGTTTAGTAAAAATATTTGGGATGAAACTTGGAGCAGAGTTGTTCCCTGTGAAAAGTACATCCTTTTTCTTGGCTTTGGTAGTTCTGCCAGTTATTCAATTTTTTATGCTAAAGTTTTTTGACTATGATGAAACAATTCATATCTTATTAGTGGGAATTGTTGCTTCATATTTTTTAAGCAACCAGTTATAATAATAATACGATTTTAGGAACATAACTTACTAAGAAAAATAAAAGAATAGAGTTTGAAAAATAAAGAAAAACCTACCAGGAAATAAATCTCCTTATATTAATTTAATTGCTAGTAAAAATTGCATATTTTTTTGATTCGTCTTGCAAAAATAGATTATTATTAACTGAATTTCAATGTAGTATTTTATTATCCTTCCTTTTTTAAAAAATTGATTTTCAGTCAATTCACTTTGAAGATATTTTAATTTGTTTCAAATTAAAACTTAAAATCAATCTGAAATGGAAATTAAGAAATCTATAAAAAACTTTATTTGGTATTTATGAAGTAAGTTAGAACAATAACAATCAAATTATTATAAAAATAATAATCTTAGCTAATAGAAAGCAGTAATAGCAACAGTCTAAAAATTCATATTATTTAAAATAAATACACCGAAAATTTACAAAAAAATTAGCTTACAAAATTTTATTTATGAAGTATTTTTTACTTCTGATATTAATTTTAATTTGCCTATTTTTTATATTTTATATTTCAGTTTCTATTTTAGTTATGAAAATATAATATTTTTTTTATAATAGATTGTTAAAATAAATTTACTAAACAAACTATTAAATAAAATTTATTTTGAAAACTTAAAGAGGTATATATTTCTTGTTTTTCTTTTAGCTATTTATTATATAATTTCTATTTCACTGTTTAATTTTTAATAACTTTTTGATGAATTCATGAACTGTTGTTTAGCATATCTATAACTAGTCATCAATTTATTTAAGAAATTGATCAAGAACTTAAATATTATATTTTTACTAAAAATGTTTATAAAATTGAGTGATCAATTTTAGAGCCAGTTTTAACTTCCTAATTTCTTATTTAAAGGAAGAATTTCCAAAATAAATTTACTAGATTATTAATTTTGGTTTTTAGTCTTATTTGATTACGCAAACTAATTTAACTAAATTAGGTTATTAGTTTGTTTGATATATTTCAAAAAAAAAAAAAACTAAAAATAGAAAAATTAAAAATAGACAAGAATGTATAATTATTCATTAGATAATCATGTAAAAAGCTATTTATTTTAAAAATTTATTTGAAATATATGATGAAATTTTATACAAATTGTTAGCAAAATATATAATATGCTTAATTAAATATATTTTTTCATTGAAAATAGGAAAGGATCTATTTTCAAATTAATAAATAAATGATTTTTATTATAGAATTAATGTATGAATGATAGTTTTAATTTGTTATAATTTATTTAGCTTGCTAATATTTATTTTAGTAATTTTATTTATTTTATCATCAAGCTGTTTATATATTAAACCATATTTAATCAATTTTTTTTTAAAAGAGATTTCTATGGAATCATGTGGAAAAATACGGTCAAAGAAATATTATCAATTTAAGTTAGTAAACCGTTAAGATTATGACTCAATGAGTTACAAGTTATTTATTAATAGGTTATTTTAGTAAATTTAAAATCAACAATTTAATTTATTCTGTAATTATAAATTAAATTTCATTCATGTTTCGGTTAGTAATATAGTTTTCTATAGTGGTTGAATGATTTATTATTTGTTTGGTTAATAAAATTGTCTGATTAATTTAGTTATGATGTATTTGTTTGTATGGGTGTATGTATGTATATTTGTTTTTTATGTGTATGAAAGTGGAAAATTTAAATAATAGCTTCAATCAGTAAATTATTGTATAGATTTCATTTACAAAATATTCTATTGAGAGAGTTAACAATATGGCCTTTCAGTTTGTTTATTTGTTTGTTTAAAGAAAATAATGTAGATAGTTGGTAAGATAGATTAATTAGTTATTTCAGCTAAAGTACTCTTCTAATTAAAGTTTTTGTTCATATAACTTTTCAATTAGAACCTGTATAACGCAAATTTAGGATTTGTCTTGAATATTTTCATAGGCATCGAAGACGCGATTGAACTAGTCTTCGATCGATCTATATTCCTTCACTATAAGGTGAAAGTTTTAGCAGACTTCGTGCTTTCTGCATCTACTAAAATTATCACATAAGTGTTTTAGCTGCAAAGCATCCTCTTGGTATGAGAATGATTCCAGAGATGACGACATTGAAGAGACAGATTTATTTTTATTGTTAGGAGATTCATCAAAGTTGGAGAGTGATGACTGGTGATGGTTGAGTTCTTGTCTCGACTCAAGAATCCTGTCATGAAGGTTTGAGTAATTTTGAGACAAGTTAATGATTTGTGCACGTAATCTTTCGATCAATGAATGAGAGTTGCTTTAAGCATTCATAACTTTCATTAGCATATTTTTTATTTGTTTGTTTGTTTATTTATTTATTTACTACGTAGTTTTTTTTTAGATTCTTAATTATTAATTTAGTTGAATTAAAAATTTTTATAAGGATATTTGCTAACAAATTTAAAGGGATTTGAAAAAGTAAATAAGTAATTAGATAAACTCATTCATACAGACAGTCAGTCAAGTAAATTCGCTTATAAGAATCTATGATAACTATCTCACTCACAATCCCATAGATTCATTCATTAATTCATTTATTAATTCCCACATTCACTTATCAATCAATCGCTTACTTTTTGCATGATAAATTATAAAAGATAATTCAAAATTTATTGATTGATTCGTGAATTAATAGAATGATTCCTTTAGTTTTTTTATCATATTAGTCTTTTCAAACTAATTCTCCACTTATAATCATATAATCTAACCATGTATTTGTTAACCAATTTTTAAGTAGTCTCATAGGTTATAACCACTAAAGCAATAAAATTATCATTTTTCCTTAGTCATCTAGTACTATTTCACAGCCAAATTAATAATCAAAAATTTAAAATCCAGCATTTCTAAAAAAAGCACTCTAGCTTACTATGTTTAAAAATCATCTCACAGACATAATTGATTTGAATACTCGATATAAATAGATCATGCTTGTTTTTATTTTTATTTAGTATTTTATAAAATTTACTGAACTCATTATCTTACACTTTATAAGGTTTTGATAGAAACCCATTGTAGATTAGTAAAATTTAGGCTGGTTGATTTCCTATTCATCATTTATGTATTATGTGCTTGCTTGCTATATATTTTAAGGATTTATTTCAAGCATTAATTGCATTATTATTCCTAAAAAGTCTATAAATTATTTAAATCTCTTTCTCAAAAAACTCATTGATGGAAAAAGAGTATTTAAATATATATTATGATGCAAGCCTTTTTTGAATTGATCTTGGTAAATTTATTTAATAAAACATTGATTGTTGCTAAATTAATGTATTAATATATAAAAGTAGTAAGACTTATTTACCTTTTTTAAATTTGATGAGAGATATGAATTAAAATATTAGCATAAAATGAATGAAAATAACAAAGAAAATAAGAAAAATAATTAATTTGTGTATTTATAACTAAAGTTACTTAGCTTTACTAAAAAATTATCTAGAAGCTATTTTTCCTTTTTCTATTTTTTCTTTTCAAAATGAAATAGAAAATGAAAACTTTATTTATTAATGGTCATTTTTAAAAATGATTCTAATTACTCATTTTTCTTGCTTTGCAGCTCAATTTTAGTTAATTTTTTGGTGGTTATCTTTGAAAGACTGAAAAAGCAATCTTACAAAATAATAACCAGTCAGATTATCATATTAGATTTTATTAGCCTTACAATAAAATCATAATAAAAAAATTTATTTACACATTAAAGACTGTAATAAATTTGATAGAATAAGTAAAAACACTTATCCCAACTAAGAAATAATACACCAACATCAAGTAATCAATTCATAGAAAACAACAATTTAAATTACCAAAATAAAAAATTATCAATATTTTTGTATTCAATTAGCGCATTTAATAATAAATTATAAAAAATATTTTAAATTTTTTTACTCTTTTTTAACAATAGAAATATTTTATTAAAATGGCTTTTTATTTCAAAGTATTTACAAAAGCATAAATTTTCTTAATGATTTAAATTATTTTGAAAATATGAAAATATAAAGAAATGGAATTTAGAAACTTAAGATATTTTATGAGTCTATCAGTTTATTATTTAATGTAAACACGGTTATGCAATTCTGAATTTTAAATAATCCTAAAATACCAAATTACACTTCTTTATATGTTTATTTCTTAATTTAAAACATGCATGTATGTAATAAACATAATTCGTTTAAATTTATCCATCCAATTATTTTAGCCAACTGTTTGAATACTTAAATAAACCTTACAGTATGAAATATGAAATAAATAAAAATTTATTTTATTCTAAATTATAAATCAGAATTATGTTATAGCTTGAAATATTACTAACAGATAAATAATCTATATTATATGATAGTAATTGCGTTTTGGCTATATTAATAAAGACTAAAAAGGATCTTAACTGAGAACGTTAAGTTTAAAATTTAAGAATTAAAAGTTAGCTGTTCAAATAATAACATAACCTAATAAAAGAAAAAACTCTCAGAATATATTTATTACAATATAGAATAAATATATTATTAGTCAGCAGTTTAGTGATGATGGTTTTTTAATTAGATATAAAGGATATATGTAATATGATCAAAAACTCAATTCTTTTTATAGTAAATTTTTGGTTGAGCTAGAAAATAATTAGTATAAGTTATATGTTATAGAATAGATAAAGTAAGTTAATTTATATTTTTATAGTAATAGCCAATAATCAGAAGATAAAATGAGTATTATCTAGGATACGGCATATAAATTATAACTAATTATAGGGAAATTTTTAGAATAGAATGTACTGAAAACCAATAATTACTTGAAATTCACTGATAATTTAATATATTTACTAGTCATAAATTAAATCAGCACCTAATTGAGCTAGCATAGTTATTATTTACATTTCACTAGAATTGATAAAAGTTGATAAAATTGACAACTTAAGAGTCTAATCATTAAAACATATTAATATCAATTAATAGTTTCTAAATTGTAAAAAATATTTGAAAAACTGCTGTATTATGATTAATAAATGCTTAATAGATTGATTTTTGATTGATATAATGAATTGAAGATGAATTTTAATATATTTAAAATATGATCTAATATTCATACAATTAAAAAGTGATGTTATATTGTTTAGTGGTTGATTTAATAGGTTTAATCATCGAAACTATTATGGATAGTGGAGGGAAAAAAATATTGAATATTGGTAATGTATGGATTTATAACTATTTGTTTTTAGCTTGAATATCTATTGATAAAATATGCTGCTTTAAATATAAAAATAACATGAATGATTGCTAAAATATAAATATTATTTTTTTAATATTTGATTGTTTAAAGGATGACTATTATCAATAAATTATTTATTTAAATTGGATGTAAACAAAGTTTATGAAGTATTTATATTTACTTTTTATGATGGTATAGATAGTGATTAATAATAATATTCAGAAGGAAACGAATAAATATATAAATAAATTTATGTGGAATAAAATGTGATGAGGTTATTTTTTACTTAGTTGATAAACAATCAATAATATTTTTCTTGTTTGGTTAACCACTCAATTAATTAAATATATGTCAATTAAGAATATTTTTACAATACCAGAAGCAAGCGAATTAATTATTTAGATTTAATTCAAAGTGCTTATTTAAAAGACTCTCAACATTTTCATTTATTTCTATTAATTAATTAGAATTCAAGTTCCTTTTTAACTTTCGCTGAAAATTCCAACAAAATTAGTTTGATTAGCCATGACTAGCAAGATTGTAGAGGATTTCATTGATCAGGATCCATTTTTGAAAGAAATTTTTAGCTTTTAGAAGGAAAAAGGATACATTAAAAAAAGATCATCAAAGCCAATTATCTAAGATATATCAATTTTGGATGAATAAGGAGATGAAAAGTTAGCTAGAATAAAGTTAGAACAAAAAGAGCAGAAATAGGAAAGTGGATACGATCAATTTGATAAATTAGAAGACGTTCCTAAAATAAAAGATTTGAAGCAATCCAATCCATTTAAGATTGATTTTTTAAAAGAAATTCAAAAATTAGTAGAGTAAAATGTTATCATTAAAATTTCAATCAGATCATTGCAAGAGAAGCTACAGATGTCTCTGATTTCAGTAGAAAATGAACAGCTTAGCAGATATATTTTTTACTACCTAGTATCATTTTAAATTCCTCAAATATTCGAATTATCTCCTGAAACTTTACAAGAATTTACAGATGCTAAGGTCTACATCAAACAGAAAATGGCTAAAAAATACTTAAAAACTTTCACTCGTCTTCCAAAACCAAAAGATTAACTAATTCACTACTTGCTTTTCACTGATATTTATCTAGCTAACATGCTTTGCTTTAAAATATTCAAGAGCGAAAAGGAAAAGTTTAACATTTGTTTCCTCTTTAACAGTATTCATTTAATCGTGTATGAAACAACTGGAATGTTTGTGTCAGAATCCTACATACATACAAGCATTGACAGGTAAAATTATCACTAAAATAATTAATTTTTAAATGCAATCTATATTAACTGAATTCAATCAACTAAGAAGAAATAAAGAAAAAGATATTTTCACTTTACATTTTTTTAAAAGATATTGAGAAATAATTTATGATTTCTTTCACATTTAAGCAGATAAGTAATCTTCAAGCTAAAAGAAATAATAAGCATTAAAGAAATTGATAAAAAATTCATTAAAATATTATTTTATCATTTTTTAAGTATTAACATAAAAAAAATATTTAAAGTTAATTTTGTTAGAATATTTTATTTTTAATCAAAGAATGATTAATAAAGCAGATAAAACTAACTATATTTTATAGGCATTAGATTAACATAAAAAGGCAAGTTACTTTTTGTTTTTTTGAATAAGCTTAAGAAAAAATGATTTCAAGCTTATATTAATTTGAATGAAGTAATATTTTTTAATAAAAGTAAAACATTTAATCAAAGATAAGTGTAAAGTATTTAAACAAAATAAGTATTAAATATGATAAAATGAAATTACTAAAAATGGTTACAAAAATAATAAATATAAGCTGCTATTTTATTTCAACAGAATTCAAGCAAATATTTTAAGGAAAAATATGATTTAATGAGGTTTAACTGTTAAAAGAATAGATTACAATATATAAACAATATGAATTTGCATATTTAATTTTAAGGTAAAAAAAAGGAATGCTTAAATGTATATTTTAATTAAAATTCTTGGGTCTAGTTCGAATAAATTTGAATTGCGACAAACCAATAAGAGTTAGTATAACCAAACTCATAAAACTCTTTTTAGGGTAAAATGTAATAACTTGATAAAGATAGATTACTTTTCAATAGGAAATTAAAACTTGTTAAAATCTATCCTTTTCCAAAAATTAGCAAATATGAGTAAATCAAACTAGAAATAAACTTATTTTAAGGCAAAATAAGAAATAATTATCAATTTATCTAAAGTAAAAAAAATAAGTAAATTAGCAAATAATAATTAAGATTTTTCTATTTTTTTTATTATTAATCTAATGAAAATATTCAATATTTATTTTTTGCTATTAAAATATTTTGATTTATACAAAATAAACTTCAATTAAAGAAAAATTTTCTATTTTTAATAATATTTTTAAAACAAGTTTTAAAGCAAAGTAAAGAAAGAAACAATTATTTAGTCATTTTTAAAATAAATATATTTTTAATTAATTAATTTATCAATTTATCTCTCACACCCGTATTTGGAAATGCTATTTTTTATTTGGCATATAGATTTTTCTTTTTTTAACTGATTTGAATAAAGAAGAACTTATTTAAAAAATTAGAAATGTTTTTAATTTTATTTATCCACTTTGTTTTATTTACTCAAATAATCAATTTATGATTTCACTTTTATTGATTAGATATTAAGTATTTTTTTTTTTCAGTGATTTTGAAAACTTAAAAGATTTTAGATTACAAAAAGAAGAATTGAAAATTTTAGTATGATTAATATAGTATGTAATCTTTTTTGAAATAAGTTACTTATTAAATATAATAAAAGAATTAGTTATTTTGTAATCTAAAATTTAAAATTAATTTTACATTTATTTTATTTACTTATAAAATATTAGATTGTTTACTTCAAAATTTATGGAATATGAGAGAGAAGAATATGTCCGCATTTAGAAGTTAATAAACTAGCAAAATAAAATTAAAGATGAACAATTTTTAGGGTTTTAGCTTCCAAAGCTACAAGAAAACACAATTATAGATTCTAATTTTCAAGATTATTTATCTAAGATGCTAAATCGCAAAAAGTAGACAAGAAAAAGATGTGTGTCTCAGACTTCTTTCTCAAAATCAAGAATAATGAGAGATGATTCTATTTCTTAAGCACCTTCATCAAACCACTAATCTTTTTCTATAACATAGCCTCTTTTGCAATCAAGGAGCGAAAAGAGAAGCATTTCTCATCAGAGAATGAGCAAAACTTTAAAAGAAGATGAAAACTCCCTCACGAACTAGAACAAAGTGGATATGCCCGAATTAATTGACTCTATAAAAGAATCATAAAGCACAGATAGAAAATTTTCTAGGAGAAATTTTAACTGCGCAAGCATAGGTCCAGCGTAAACAAACAAATATTTAATTAGTATAAAAAGATTAATTTACACCTTAACTTAGGTTACATAAAATAAATTAAATTAATTAATTTTAGATATTTTTGTTGCAAAAATAAGCAATCAATTTTTAAACTAAATGTAAGGCTTATTTTCCTTCTCACATTATTAATAAAATCTGTGGAAATAGATAATATAATTACTGATGATTCTCAATAATTCAATTTAAATTGCAATTTTTACACAAAACAATTTATGATTTTAAAAGTTAATAATCATAATCAAAAATACCATCTAAATTTTTTAAATATTCACCTTTCACAAACAAAAATCTTCTCTTCCCAATTTCAAATAAGAAGATATATTAATAAATAAATCCTATTATGATTTAAGGTTATTAATTTATAGAATCTAGAAAATTTTATTTAAATTTTAGATTAGAATCTATATTCCAAATCATCAGTCACAATCATCTTTTTTCAATCAAATAAATTATGTTTACAGATATTAATTATTAATGTCTTAACATTTTGAATGGTATTTCCTTCATTTTTGCAAATTTAAAAATTTATTAATCTAAAAAAATTGAAGAAACCATTAGCAAATAGAATTTATTAAATATTAAGATAAATAAGATGAAATTCTCTAGATAAAATTGAACAAAATCATTCAGAAAAGCATTAATAAAAAAATAAAAAATAAAAATGAGTTAATTCAAATAAATGGAGCAAAATATTTTTAAATTGTCTAGAAAAAATGATGAAATTTTGATTATTATTAATACATTCATATGCATTATAAATTAGTACATTGATAAGAACAAAAAAATTTTTAATGTAAATGACTATGAGAGTTTTTGAAAAATATTATTTTTAGGCATTTATTTTTGAATTAATTAAATATAAATAAAGCTATAAATAGCTATTTCATTTTTAAAAATCTACTCATTTCAATCAAAATAAGGTTTTAGATGAAGATTGCTTAATGTTTTTCCTACTTTGTTTATAAATAGATTATAAGAAGAAAATTACTGTAAACTAATATTACAAAAATCTAGTGTTGATTGAATACCTTTTATAATTCAAAATTTTATATCTTATGAAACAACTTTATTTTTTTAATTTATTTCAATAAATTTTGATTGTAAATTAACTAAATTTATTTTTAAAAATTTTGAAATTAAATTAACCTAATTTATAATAATCACTTTTATATTTTAAAAATAAGCTTTAAAATTGTTTTATTAAATTTGAATGCTTTAAATTTTTACAAAAAGTAATTTATTTTCCTATTAAAGCTTTTAATGAAATTTGAATTCATGTAAATTTTTCTCAATATTATTTTTAAAAATTTTTAAGGTGTAAATTTTAATTTTAGAAGTATTTTATTAAAAAATATTTATATATTTTATTATTTAAACTATAACAGAATGAGCAATGCTTTGAACAAGAAAGAAAGAGTGCTTGTTGGTATATCTTAGAATGTTCTTTAGCATAGAATTAACGTTACTGATATTGGAAGAGGAAATTTGTATTAATTATTAGAAGATTTAAAAAAAGAAAGATAGTAAAGAAAGGACTACAAACAATAAGATGTCTAGTAAAGGAAAATAGATTTGTTTTAATAATATGGATTGGATTATTAAGATAAAATTGCATTAAGTAGAGAACACTATATAAATAAAAATGATGAACTACAAAAGAAATTTTTAGAGAACATGATTGAAATGAACTACGTTTTAAGAAAGAAAAGAGAAAAAGCAAACACGCTGCCATCTTCTGAGTATACTATTTAAAATTTGAAGAGATTAAAATTTGAATATATGTAAGAAGAAATTCCTAATTTCGATTTAAAGAAAATAAATATTGGAGGAGATTATTAAAACTAAACAATTCAGCTAATAAACAACACAACTGATTAACCAGCTGATATCAACGATCTTTAATAATAAAAGAGCGAAATTCACCAAAGATCGATTAGCTTATAGAATTTGAAAAGATAGCAAAGCGAATAAGGAAGTAGTTTTCTTGATTCCACCTATTCAATGATTAGAATGCCAAAAATGATTAATCTAAACTAAATTTTAGAAGAGGATTCAGAAAGCACAAAAAATGCTCCAACCAATTAAGTTTAAAATCAACAAAATAATGCTTCAATCTTGAAAAAAAACGCTGGAATTATTAAGTAAGGAGATTAGATAAATTAAAATGATAAAAAATTTTCTCCGTAAAAAACAATAAATTTCAGTAAAAATCTAACTTAGTCAAATTTAAATCACCAAATGAGTAAATCTTACTATTAAAGATAATCAGATAACATGAAAAGTAATAGAAATTACTAAGAAGCATAGTAAGATAACACAAAAAGAAAGAACAGCACCATCTTAAGAACAGAACCTTCTCCAAATACAAAAAGGATGAATACTCAAACAACCTTCAGTCCCTCGATGGAAAAGAATTTATCTTTCTCATAAAAATTAAATAATTTGAACAAAAAGTTGAATTTAAATGGGAACTCTGATAAAGATTCATCTGAATCTCCAAGAAAAGGTATATTAATGAAATAATATTTCAATCTAATTTATTGATTTAACAAAAAGTGAATGATTTCAATGATGAGATCTATTCTTAGACAAATAGAAAAATCAATACTGTGATTATCACAAAAGATACAGGACCATCAGAAGAAGAAATATACGACAAATATCACAATAGAATAGGTGGAGGAAAAAATGTTTACGACTAAATGATCTTAGACCAATAGAAAAAAAATGTTTTATATAAATCAAATAAATCAAAACTAGAATAAATGCAGTAAGACATGATCTTTAAGTAAGAAGACAAAGACAAAGAATATGAAATATTATAAAACAGGTATCAAAAAACCATTAAAACCGCATACAAATCAAAAGAAGTTGCTAAAAAAATGAAACTTGTAATAAAAATCTATTTATCAATTTAAACTTTCCATAAAAATTTTAAAATGTTTTTGAAGAAATTATTCTTTATGTTATTAATGGTACTTAAAATTTAAAAAAAGTGATTTTAAAAACACAAGTTTAACATTTTTTAAGAAATTAAGATAAAAAATATTTTTATTTAATTTTTTCTAAAATAAATTGAACAATATAACTTTATAAATATATTTAAATTTTTTGTTATTTATAAAATAGATAAGCCATTAAGCAGATAAAATGATAGAAAGACTAAATTTTAAA
Source organism: Tetrahymena thermophila SB210 (assembly GCF_000189635.1). Taxonomy (NCBI): domain Eukaryota; phylum Ciliophora; class Oligohymenophorea; order Hymenostomatida; family Tetrahymenidae; genus Tetrahymena; species Tetrahymena thermophila. The sequence goes on from NW_002476052.1 coordinate 178,386, forward strand.
TGATGATGAGAAATAAATAGAAATAAAATTTAAAATAGAACTTTTAATTCAAGATAATGCCATTTAAAAAAATAAATTTAAAATATTTCAATAACAAATCTATTTTCAATTATAAAATCACTTGAGATTTATATCACTATTAAATAAATATATAAATAATTAATCTTTTGTTGTAAATATTATGATGTGTTTGTTTAGTTTTAAAAAGTAAAAATAAAAAATATTATTAAAATTGAGTATGTTTTTAGAGCTTATTTTGATATAAACTTTAAATTAATTGTTTTTAAAAGTAAAAATTTTGTATTAATTTTAAATAAAATAAAAAATATTTCAAAAATAAAATTATTTTGGACTTTAAAATCATGAAAATTTTATTATTATACAACAGAAAAAAGAATTTAATTAATTTATTTTTTTATAAAAACTTTGGTCTAGATTTAATTACTCAAGAAATAAATGTCTTAAAAAACTTACTTTTTTTGTTAATTTTAATTAAATAAATACATTTTAGTTTACTTATTTTAAAAATTAAGATTTTCAATTAATTTTAGAATTTACTTTGGCTTTTACAACTTTTTTTTAAGAAAAGAGTTGAATTTTTTGAATTACAAAAAAAATAAAATAGAAAAATAATGACTTATTTCTAGAAAATTAATGTTAATGTTTTCTATTTGCTTCATCATGAAAAGAATAGTAGCAACTCAATCAATATTTATATTTTGGGTATTTTAGAAAATAATATATCAGCTCTCTTTATATTTTGAATAATAAATCTAAATTAAAATGATAGAAATAAATTTTATCTCCATAGAAGAATCTTTATGATTGCTTAAATAAATCTTTCTTTAATTTTGATTATTCTTTTTAAATTTAAATGAAATTTTAGGAAAAAAATTAAAAAAATTATTAGATTACAAATAAATAAAATAGAAAAGAAAATTGACAGTTGAAGAATATTTGTTATATTTAAAAATTGTTAATTGATTTAGATTTGATAAATAACTAGATCAATATTGATTGATTATCCTTTTTAGCTATATCAACCATAAAATATATCTATTTTTATTATTATATATACCTTATATACTATCATTCATTTATTCATTAACTATATCTGATATTTTAATTTAGGATTTAATATAGATTAATCTTGCTTGCTATTACTTCAAAATACGTTTTATTGTTGGAGCTTCGTTATGTATTCCATTTTTTTGTAGGCGATTTCAGGCACGGTTTTTATTATTTGTAGGAATTGGGTGGATTCGGGAGTGCAATATATTTTTTAAATTAGATCTATGTCTTTAGTTTGGTTTTCGATGTTTTCTAGACAGGACTGGATGAATCTACAATCAATATCTTGATTACATATTTTTTCCATTGATTTTTTTATTTCAACAATGTTGTAAACTTTAATTTCTGGCTTAGCCTACAAGAAATCAGAATCTTAAAGGACGTTTGTCATTTTCATAAAAAGATATCTTAGCTTTTCTAGCTTAGTATTTAATATTTAAATTAATTGTTGGTTTTCAATAACGTTATGATCTGTTTCATCGATAAAGCTGTTGTGAAGCTCTCTTTCCTTTTGTATGAATTGTAAAACCTAAATTCTGGCTTGATCTTCTACACTCTTGCAGTTTTAACTGTGGAGGTCAACTATGTCTGCTGAATCGTATCTAATAAATTCGAAACAATTCTAGCAAAATGCCTATTCCAGTGTGATCTTCTTCAATTCTTGTTCTCTGAGGGCTTTTTCTCTCGAATACTTGTCCTAAACTTGGTTTTAACTAACTTCAATGTAACTCATCTTTTGTTGCTATTAAAGTTGTTGCTATGCATTCAAAGTTTGGTCTTGGCTCTAAAATATCTTTGACTTTTTTATTCTTTCTTCTGAATTTAAAAGTTCTACATTTTTGATATAGCTATGAGATTTATTCAATTCTTCATTATTGGTTTCTCCATTAAATATTTTTTTGTTATTTATGCCTGACTTTGTGGGACTTGAGAAAAACTAAGAGTTCGTATTAGTGTTATGAGAGCGTTTGACTCTTTCTTCTTGTAGTTATTCCTATTTATAATTCAAATTTTAGACAAATTTGCAAGAAACTCAAAGTGATAAAAATCATTTACTTAATGAGGGGGAACATGATACTTTTTAGAGTGCTTAACCTAATCATTTTCTTGATTTTGCTAATGAATCTCTGAAATATCTACTTCATTAAATGCTTAAGAGTTTACTATACTACTGGAAAAAATTGGCTTATGGCTTGATTTATTAGTGGCGCTTAATTGCTATCCATTGTTGCTTGGAGAAGCTAAGAATTTGCCTTGTTAATTACTTACTGGGGTTAAAAATCTGTCAGCCTTTATTATATTTAAAACATAAATGAGAATTTTATAAATGTTTTTAGTAAAAATTAGAAATTATTTACATTGTTTTTCAATGAGAAAATCTTTGAAGGAGAATTTTGAGAGCGAGGATTTGCTAATTATCTGTTAACTGTGATTTCAGGATAATCAGTATTGAATCTATTTTGATTTTGGAACGGCTCATTTTATTATGATTGCAATTAAGATTTATATTGGCTTTGGGATTGTTAATGGTTATCGAATCCATTGTATGTTCTGAGGTTCTTCTATGAAAAATATTAATTTGGAGCAACTGCTGCGCTTTGTTGTTGCTACTATTGATCAAAGCTATTATTTAAGAAATCAATATTTTTTTGATTCACATTCTATTCGTAATTGTGCTTTTTAAGTAATTCTAATTAAAACTGCTCAAAGTCGTTGTTGTTTTAATTTGGAGGAAATCTAGCTTCCATGTTAATAATCCCTCTATTTTCATAAAAATTCAGAGGCTTCTTGTTGCTCATCTCTCGCTTTTGATGCTTAAATTAAATGGAAATTTTCTTAATTATATTTTATTTTGCTAATATTTTTCACAATTGAATTTATTTATTTATTTCTTTCAATGAACTTTTTAGATTTTTATTGAATTATATTTTGTATGATTTTTTTTTCAATTTTGTTTTATTTAATTTTAAATGTTAATGCAAATTTACCAATATTACCACTATCAACCACAAATCAGCAAGCTTGAACAGTATTCAGAAGATATATCTAAAATAGATATATTTAATGCAACTCTATCCAATAAACAAGGATAAAACCTTATTCATTCCTTTATTAAACAAATTTATTACTAACCTAATTTATTCTAATTTGTATTTTAAATTTTGTCTTTTATTATCAATAAAATATTTTAAATTTAATCTTATTTGCACTTTAAAAACTTCTATATACCTTAAATCAGTAAGCTTAGAAGTATTTAATAGAAATGAAGCTCTCTTTAACAACCAAGGATAAAATATAATTCATTCATTCATTTACTAAATTTACTTTCCTAATTTTTTCTATTTGCAATTTAAACTTTTTATTGAATAGCAATAAAATATTTTAAGTTAAATAGAAGAATGACTCTTTAAAATTCACTATCTGCAATAAAATAGTAAGAATGAATTGTACTTAGAAGAAATACAACTCTATTTAATAGACAATAATATAAAATTAATTATTTTTCCTTATTTAATAAATAAATAAAAATTACTTCGTAGTTTATTCTACTTTGTATTTTAAATTTCTTAAATGATTTTAATATGTAAACTATTTATGATGAATCCACAAAATCAAGAATATATCAAATAAGTAAACTTGAAAAGTATTAAGAAAAGATCTAAAATAGATATATAACTCTATCAAATAAACAAGGATAAAACTTTATTCATTGATCTACTTAATAAATTAATTACAATCATAACTTATACTAATTTGTATTCTAAATTTTGTCTTAATTATTAGTAAAATATTTTAAATTAAAACAATTTTAAATCAACTACCTAACATAAATCAGTAAGCTTAGCAGTATTTAAAATAAATGCAACTGTATTCAACAACTAATGATAAAATATAATCATTCATTTATTAAATTACTAAATAAATAATTTATTTCCCTAATTTATTGTATTTTTAATTTTTCTTGATTATCAATAACATATTTTAAGTTAAATTTTAAAATGATTCTTTAAAATTAACTATAATCCAAAATCTAATATGCTTGAAAAGTATTCAGAAGCAACTTTATTTAATAGAAAACAATATAAAATTATTAATTCGTTTATAATTAAATATTTAATAAATTACTTAATAGTTTATTCTAATTTGTATTTTAAATTTTGTTAAATATCAATAAAATCTTTTAAATAAATTATTGATTTATGATTCCTCTAAATCTATAATCTACCAAACCAGTAAGCTTGAAAAATATTATGATTTACATCTAAAATAAATATATTTAACGTAACTCTCACAAATAAACAAGGATAAAACTTTATTCATTACTTTACTTAATAATTAGTTACAAGGCACTTTTTTTTGGGTTAAAAAGATACTTTGGGAATGCCTTAATTAATGAGCATTTACAGTATATATTTTATTTTTTAATATTTATTTTAAATGACTAATTATTCATTTTCATATCAAAAAATGATTTAATTTCTAAAAAATTAATTTTTAAAAACAATAAAAATATTTAATTGATCATTCAATACAAGACAGAGTTGATTAAGTATTTTTAAAATAATAATTGCCATAATTAATTATTTCACTTTAAAATGTTAATAAAATTAATTTTTATTAATATATTATCGCTAAAATATATTATTTTAATTCTTATTTTAGTCTAATTTGCCTCGAATTTATTTTAAAAATGATTATCATTATTTTAGTAAATGCTATTTGAAAAAATAAACAGAAAACAACAATTATAATTATTTTAGAAAATGCTCATAAATTATAAAAATTATTTTAGAAATAGAAATATATTATTATTATTATTATCATCATCAATGACGTAGTAATAATATTTATTATGAGAAAAAATTTTTTTAACCTTTTATTTTTATTTGAAATAGCTGATCAAGATAAGCTTTAAGCTAATATAAAGATAAGGGGATTTATATTTGATAAAATATATGATTAGAGAAATAGAAAATTAAATTTGTATCCTAAAAACTTTAATAATGAATTAACTAATTTTGTAATTCTATTTATAAAGCAGATATTTATTTATTTATTTATTAATTAATGGTTATTTATTTTTATTTTTTAAAATTATTAAATTTATTATTTAAATTTTACATAATAAAATGTCTGTATTATATTATATGTATTAGCAGTAATAAAATTTATTTTGATTTACTATCAATAAGAAGAAAAAAATTATAAATATTTTTATTAGTTTTTATTGTACCCTGATCAAGGTAGGTTAGATAATTCCTGATTAAAAAAAGGGAATTTCTGTTTGATAAAAATTTAGAACAGAGAAGTAGAAATAAAGTTATTAACTTTTTTTATTTTTTAATCATAACATACATGAAATATTCAAAGCCATAATCAAAACAGCAATTTATATTTATTTTTGTGTTATTTTTATTTTTTTAAATATAATTAACTTATATAATTCAAAATTCTACTCTAGAATAAAATTCTAATTTCTATTTATTTTTGGAAAAAATATGAGCAGTGTTTTCACTTATTTGTTAGATATAATAATTTATTTATCACTTGGCAATAAAATAAAATTAATAGAAATATCAATTAATTTATTCATAGAAAGTAATTTAGACAATTAATTAAATATTTGGATTATACCTTAATTAATGTAACTGAAGTCCTTCCATTTTCTAGATAATTTCCAGATTTAAAGAGCTTTAAGGGGCGTAATTAGGAAAGAGTTATAAAAAATAATTATGGTATATTCCAATAAAAGTGTTGGTTCGTTCATAGTTTTTAAGTTAGCTATTCCAAAACCAAATTTCTAATTTTTTTTATTAATTATTAGAAAGAACTTTATAAGATTAACTTTCTATCTTTCTATCTCTTTATCTATCTATTTATCTAGTCTGTCAATTTATTTAAGATATTTTTATTTTTTTATTTCTATCAACTTATTATTTTCCATTTTTTTTTTTGTATTAATTAACGTGCACATAAAATTCAAATTCCTATAAAAGTTCTCAATCATAACTATACTGTTTATGAAAGTTAAGTCAAAAATGTGTGCTATTATTATAAATATTTTAGCTTATATTGTAGGTATTTTCAATTCACCATATACTTAGTGAATAGGATTATTATCAAAATTGCTGATAAAAATAAGGAACTAAAATTAATTAAAAAGAATTTTAAGTTTAAATGAATCAATAAATATTCTTTGGATATTCAAGGTATTCTACTTAACTTTGAACAAAAATTGATCATATATACTCATTATTTTTTTAAAAAGAATATGTTTAATAGTAATGCAAGAATTTAAACTTTTTCATGAAACTAAGCACAAGCAAATAAAAAGAAATTAGCTAAATTATTTTGGTGTTTTATTTGATAAATAGGCTTTATTTAATATTGAAGAATTAATTATTTAATACTTAAATAATGAAGAACTACTGAAGAAAATAATAAACTAAAAGTTAATAAGGTTTAATCAGAAATATATTTTTGACCAAAAAATTTAGAGGCAATAGAGCTAAGCTGATCTAAGCTAACAAAGCTATTTGAGAGTTTAAAAAAAGGTAAATTTTATTCAGAAATAATAAATAAATAACAAATAAAAAAAGAAAACCAATAATTGAAAAATGAGAAAACATATCTTAATACCTCTATTAACAGCTGTTGCTTTACTTTCTGCTGCAACATATTTTGTTGCATCTGCTAACAACTAGAAAGGTAAACTATTAGATGAATAATGTGCTTAATTAAGAGTGAATGTAGGAGAAACCGAAACAAAATATATCTTGGATAACTAATGCGATGTTTCTGTACAGTATACTATTTCCTTATATGATTCTGACATTGATGCCGATTTTAGATTAATTTCATGTCAGCCAAAACATAATAAACATGTTTTTATTTATGGTAATAATGTTTAGTATAGATCTGTCGGTCAAACTGTACATATTTTAAATATACCATCTAATGCATTTATTTTATAAATTTTCCTATTGTATTTATTTTATATTATAATCCTATTGTATTTATTTAATAGTACGGTCAACATGTATTTATTTAACATAGTATGATTACTGTAAATATTTTATATATGCCTTCAATGTATTTATTTTATATAAAAAAAATTAAAAAAAAATAAAATTTAACAATATTTATAATTCTACTAAGTCTATATTTCTAACTCAAAAAATAATTTTCTGAGTATATCTATAATCTAATAAGCTAATTAAATAAATTTAAATATAAAAAGATAAATACCATTCACTTCCAATTTTTATATACAAAGAAAAGAAAAAGGGAGAAAATAAATTAAATTTAAGTACACAATTTTTTGAATATAATAATGCTTTTATTATAATTAGAATTTGATTAAATATTTATTATTTAAAAAAAAATAAAAGTTTTATTTATTAGTTATATTTTTAATTTATTTTATTGATATTTAAATATAAAATATAAGTATTTTTACTTAATAAATACATATTCAGTTGTTTTAATTTTGTTTTAATAGCTTTTTGTTATACTTTTGATTGCAATTCAAATATATATTTTTAAAATTAGAATTTGATTAAATATTTATAATTTAGAAAAAAATAAAAGTTTTATTTATTGGAATTTTTTTAATTTATTTTATTGATATTTAAATATAAAATATAAGTATTTTTACTTAATAAATAAATATTCAGTTGTTTAATTTTGAAATGACCAATTTAATAGGTTTAATTGTATTTTAATTTATCTTTATTCATAAGATTTTTACTAAGCTCACAAAAATTTTAAATATTCTTCCTATTTTTAATTACTTCACCATTTTAATTTTAATAAGAGTTTATAGTAATGCATAATTTAAATAAATCTTTAAAATTTTTAAAATATAAAAGCTTTTTACTTAAACAATAACTTTTTCAAAATTTTATCTATTAAATTAATGACTATAAATTTTAATCAATAACTTATTTGTTCAGAGAATCGAAACTTAAGCCTACCTTTTAGCTAGCTTCTACTTTCTTATTGCTGTTTATATATTAGACCAGTTAAAATATTAATTTAATTAATTTGCAACACTATAACTTATATAAGCCAATTAATTAGTAATCAAACGAAATTAACAAAACAATTAATATGTTTTCTGATTAAGAAGTAATAAGCAGTTAAAACTGCATAGTTGGATTACTTTAGGGAATAGATATTTTTGGAGTTGGTATCAACATAAGATTTAACTAGTAGAGCAAGCACAAAACAGGTTTTGGAGGTTTTATTACCTTGGTTTTAACTACTTTGCTTCTCATTCTTTTCATTTCATCAATTTAAAACATCATCTAGAAATCAAATCCTTCAGTTATTTATCAGGAAGATTTTGTTTCTAATCCATCAAGGTATAACTTAACTAGTGAGAACTTTTCGTTTGCAATCACTTTACTTGATGCTAGCTTTAATCCTATTAATGACAAAAGCATTTTTAGAATTGAAGGTAATTTTCTGTATAAAGAACCACAAATAAATTCTGATGGTAGTGTAGGAGAACCTGTTTTTAAGAATAAAGTGATTGAATTTGAACTCTGTACTGAATAGAGCTTTTAAGTCTAAGGTACTGAAAGTTACTTCTTGAGTTTACAATATTAAAGTATGTATTGCTTTAAAAACATCGACGATTACTATCTCGTTGGACAATTTGAAAAGGACGAATTCTCTGTGATTTAAATTAATGTTATTCCTTGTGATTAATCTGATCCCAATAACTAAGTTTAATGCATGGAGGAGTCTAAAAAGAAATAAATCCTTTCATAATCACTATTACAGGTGTATTACATCACTCGAATAGTATAAGTCAGTAGCAAATCGTAACCATTCAAGCCTATGGGAATCACTTATTTTTGGGAAAATAATATCGACTTTTAGTAGAATATAAGCTTAATGTTTATGAAAACATACGTTTTAGATGATGACGGCTTGATATTTGAAAATAATGTCTAAAACAACTCTTTACTATTTAGCAGCGAGCGTACTATGTTGTCGAGTAAGAAGGATTTTTCAATTTATTAAATAAGCTTGTATTTGGAAAAAAACAAAGAGAAGACTTACATAAGAAAATACTAAAAGATTTTTGATTGCTTTTCTTCTATTGGAGGTATCTATAATGTCTTGTTTGCAATAGGATGCATATTAGTTTAACCATATTCATAAATTTAACTAAATAGAAAACTCTTTAATCAAACTTTTAAAGTTAGTAATAGTTATTAGGAAAATCAAATGAATGATAGTAAAAGTTCAAACACATCTAATAAAACAGATAATAACATTGAATCAAAAAATAAAACCCTAAAAAATCAGGCAGATCTCTCTTACAAAAGCAACAAATACAAAACCTAAAAACTTTAAAAGGCAAACATATTTTTCTAGAACTGCTAAGAAGAAGCAGAAATGTAAAATTAAGAATAAAAGAAATCAATTATCAACATGCTCAAATCGAAATTTATAGGAATTAAAATAAAAAGTAGTGAATATCTTGCCTATTATTTTAATTGCTTTAAAATCTTTAACAATGAGAAGCTTGAAATAATAAATTTTGGAACAAAACAGATACTAAATTATACAGATATTTGTTTTATAGTAAATAAATTGATTGAATTAGAAAAGTTAAAAGCATTACTTCTTAATGAATAATAAATTTATTTATTTGATTTCATCCCTAAGCCTTAAATTGATATAAGCATCATAAGAGAAATTTAATAAAACTAAAATGAAAGAGTTTCAAATATAAAATTATAGAACTCAATTTAATAATAGCAAGATAAAACATAAAAAATAAAAAATGAAATCTAAAGCGAATTAAATAAGCAGTTTAACATACTTTCAATCCAAACAAAAACAACATATGAAAAGGCAAAGGATGCATAATAGGCATTTAACTAGATTTACAGAGATAAGCAAAAGAACTCCAAAATAGATTTAAAATTAATCTAATTACTTGACTAAGAACTCGTAGAATTATTTGATGGTAATGCATTTTAAGAAAAGAATTTACATACAACATTATCATTTAATCAGCAAATAAGTAATGTAAAATAAAAACATAATCCTTACTACTCACCCGTATATAGTAGGCGTGATAGATTGTTATCAAATAAAATTCCAACTCAATTTAGTAATGTTTTAAATTTCAATGAAGAACTAAAAAATAGAAAATCTAATGATGAAGAGTTTTCCTAAAGTGAAGATGTGACAGAAACAGATACCAAATTGTAAACTTACTATCCTAGAGCTAAAAATTTCATTCAAATTACTAATCTAAGAAATCTAACAATACAGAAAGAAATAGAATCATCAATTTTGCAGAAAAAAGATATAAAAAATGAAAATTTTTGATAGTGTAATTTTAGTTGATAAGTATGTTAACATTCAAGTTTAAAATTATTATGAAAAGATTAAAATAAAATATTTTCTTATTATATTTTTTTTAAAAATATTTAACTATGATAAAAATTATTTGTTTTATTTTATGTAAAAATATATTTTATGATAAAATAATAACTATTTTAAATAAAAGAGATATAATTTGTTAAAAAAATTATTTACTGCAAAATTTTAATAAAATAAATTAATTTAAAATATAATTTCAATAAATATTATCAATCCTTAAAACAGGAACAGCAATATTTTAGAAAATATTTTTTATTGAATTTTTAGTAAGTTATTGTGGTAAATTATTTAGTCTAATTTTTTGGATATAAATTACTTACATTGGTGTTAAATTAGCATCTATTTATTTTATAATATTTAATGATTAAAATATATAATAAATAATAAAAATAATCAACCAAATAAATAAATGTTTTTAATGTAAGAAATTGAAATACTGAATAAATTGTATTTCTTATTATGCTTGGGTAATAAATATATGTCTATCTTTTACTTATAATTATTTAATTAAATTAATTAATTAATAAATAAAATAAAATCAATTGTTCAAAATTATCATTAACTAAATAATAAATTAATCAAAAAAGTAAGAATATTTTAATTTAAAGTAATTAGTTATGTTTGCTGAATCATATATTTACAACAAATAAAACTGTATATTCGGATTACTTTAAGGGATTGACATTTTTGGTGTAGGTATTAGTATAAGGTTTAATTAATAGAGCAAGCACAAGACAGGTTTTGGAGGTTTAATTACTTTAATATTGGGTGGCTTATTATTTGTTCTTTTAGTTTAATCTATTTTATCAATTATTAATAAGTCAAATCCTCATGTAATTTTTTAGTAGGACTTTGTTTCTAATCCATCGCGATATAATTTAACTAACGAGAACTTTTCATTTGCAATAACATTGCTTGATTCTTAGTTTAATCCAATATATGACAAAAGTATATTTAGAATCGAAGGTAATTTTCTCTACAAAGAACCATAATTAAATACTGATGGTAGTGAAAGTACTTCTATTTTTAAGAATAAAGTGATTGAATTTGAGCTCTGTACTACGTAAAGCTTCTAAGTAAAAGGCACAGAAAGTTATTTTTTGAGTTTGGATTACTAGAGCATGTATTGCTTTAAAGACATCAACGATTACTATCTCGTAGGCTAGTTTGAAATGGAAGAATTTTCAGTTATTTAAATTAACGTTATCCCTTGTGATTAATCTGATCCTAATAATTAAGTATAGTGTATGGAAGAATCTAAAAAAAATAATATACTTTCTCATGCTTAATTATAAGTTTACTATATAAACCAGGTAGTTCAAGTTGAAAGCCAATAGCAACCATTCAAGCCTATGGGAATTACTTATTTTTGGGAAAGCAACATTGATTTTTTATAGAATATTAATTTAATGTTTATGAAAACATATATTCAAGATGATATTGGAGTTATTTTTGAAAATAATGTTTAAAATAGTTCTTTACTTTTTAGCAGAGAGCGTACAACTATGTCAAGCAAAAAGGACCTATCGATTTATTAACTTAGCTTGTACTTAGAAAAGAACAAAGAATAAACTTATTCAAGAAAATACTAGAAGATTTTTGACTGTTTTTCTTCTATTGGTGGAATCTACAATGTTCTATTTGCTATAGGTTGCATAATTGCTCAGCCTTACTCCTAAATTTAATTAAATAGAAAACTGTTTAACTCTACTTTTTAAGTTAATACAAATGATGGAAATAATTAACTAAACGATAGTCAAAGTATTATCAAATCAAATACCAAAAAAAATAATTCCAAAAAAGAGGAAGCAGAAATTTAAAATGATTTAAAAAACAATAACGATAAATTTTAAATAGATAAATTAGAAAAAGCGAACTAATTTTTTAAAGGATCTTAAATTGATGAAATTATAGAGGATAATGAAAGCAGTAAGTCAGTTCTTGATTTGTTCAAGTAGCAATTTAATGTAATTAAGATTTAAACTAGAGAATATTTATCTTAATATTTTAGCTGCTTTAAGAGCTAAATGAGAGAATTGATCAATTTTGGAACAAAGTAAATATTTGGCTACACAGACATTTGTTTTATTGTAAATAAGCTTATTGAATTAGAAAAGCTGAAGGCGATTTTGCTAAATGAAGAGTAGATTAAATTATTTGATTTTATTCCTAAGCCTTCAATTAATCATTAATTTATGAGATAATTTGGAAAGAGAGATAATAAAGTGGGAAGATGCTTAAAAAATGATCCAAAAATGTAAACTCAAAAAAATGAACAAAAATACTAAAGAAATTAAGAATGTGTTCAAAACCAAATACTAAATAAATAATTTAATATTTTATCAGTTTAAAATAAATCAAATTATGAGAAAGCGAGGCAAGCGCAGTAAGCTTTTAACAATATTTACAGGAATAAACAAAAGTAATCTAAAATTGACATGAAACTAATTCAGCTGCTTAATCAAGATTTGATTGAATTATTTGATAATAATATATTCTCACAAAATAATTTGGCAGGCAGTGTTTATTTATTTAATTCATCAATTAGTAGAACAAGATAAAAAATTGACTAATCTCCGATATTCAATCAATAAAACAGATTTTCAAAACAGTTCTTTAATAAAAACTTCAAAAAATTTAACAAAACTTTGAATTTTAGTTAAGAATTTCAGTATGAAAATGATTGCGAAGTAGACTTTTTTGAAAGTATTCATGAAGCCTAATTTAATGAAATTACTGAAGCAGATTAGATTATTTAGAATTACTAACCTCAGCGAAAAAACTTTATATCATATACACAATAAAAAAACTAGGTATTTTAAAACGATTTTTAACTAAAAAAGCAATTATCAAATAAATAATGATCAATTATATTGTTTGATAATTATAAATAAATAATTAAATAAAATTTAAAAGTCTTTATTTCTCATTTGCTTTATTTTATTTCTACCTATTTGTAATATAATATTAGAGTAGTTTGATTAAATGAGCTAATTTTTTTGTTAAAGTTTTATTATTTATTTTTTAAACAAGAAAAATAGTCAAAAATGCATTCTAAAATAAAAATTACTTTGCTTTGATAACTGAATATAATTAACTTCAATTTTTTAATCTATTTTTTTGTCACATGGAGGTCTTTCATGAATAGCTTTGAATGTATTCTCATAATAAATATTTCTTCAATTACAAAATCATTAAAAATATATTTTATTTGTCACATAATTACCCTCATTTTACAAATTTAATTTGATTCATAAATACATATAAAATAACAAAAAATATGATATAACTTATTTATTTTTCAAAATTAATGACTATGTCTGTTTAGCAGCAAGAGTAATATTTTTAAATTGTAAAGTGCTATTAATAGGAACAACATTAGTATGTAATTTAAATAAATGTCTAAAAATTTTTAATTACCAGAGCATTTGACTAAAATAATTACTTTTTCAAACATTTAAACATTCACTAATGAAAATTAGTAACAATAAATTTTATCAATTGAAATTATTGGCAATAAATTTTACTCCATAAAATTTATATGTTAAGAGAAGTGATGCTTAATCCTACTTTCATAGCTAGCTTCTACTTTATTATTTCTGTTTTAAATATTAGACCAGTTAAAAGACTACTTTAATTCAATTCAATCATTCTAAATAAAATAGAAAATTAATAAATAGTTAAACAAAAAAAGCAAAACAAATAATATGTTTTCTGATTAAGAAGTAATAAGCAACTAAAACTTTATACTTAGATTGCTTTAGGGAATAGACATTTTCGGTGTGGGTATCAATATAAGATTTAATTAGTAGAGCAAGCACACAACAGGTTTTGGAGGTTTTATTACCTTGGGTTTAATTACTTTACTTCTCATTCTTTTCATTTCATCAATTTAAACCATCATTTAGAAATCGAATCCTTCAGTTATTTATCAAGAAAATTTTGTTTCTAATCCATCTCGCTATAACTTAACTAACGAGAACTTTTCATTTGCAATTACTTTACTTGATGCTAGCTTTAATCCTATTAATGACAAAAGCATTTTTAGAATTGAAGGTAATTTTCTGTATAAAGAACCACAAATAAATTCTGATGGTAGTGTAGGAGAACCTGTTTTTAAGAATAAAGTGATTGAATTTGAACTCTGTACTGAATAGAGCTTTTAAGTCTAAGGCACTGAAAATTACTTCTTGAGTTTGCAATATAAAAGTATGTATTGCTTTAAAAACATCGACGATTACTATCTCGTTGGGCAATTTGAAAAGGATGAATTCTCTGTGATTTAAATTAATGTTATTCCTTGTGATTAAACTGATCCCAATAACTAAGTTTAATGCATGGAGGAGTCTAAAAAGAAATAAATCCTTTCATAATCACTATTGCAGGTGTATTACATCACTCGAATAGTATAAGTCAGTAGCAAATCTTAACCATTCAAACCTATGGGAATCACTTATTTTTGGGAAAATAATATCGAATTTTAGTAGAATATAAGCTTAATGTTTATGAAGACATATGTGTAAGATGATGATGGTTTAGTATTTTAAAATAATGTCGAAGATAATACTTTATTATTTAGCAGCGAGCGTACAATGTTGTCCAGCAAGAAAGACTTTTCAATTTATTAAATTAGCTTGTATTTGGAAAAGAACAAAGAGAAGACTTACATAAGAAAATACTAAAAGATTTTTGATTGCTTTTCTTAGATTGGAGGAATCTATAATGTCTTATTTGCAATAGGATGCATATTAGCTTAACCCTATTCATAAATTTAACTAAATAGAAAACTGTTTAATCAAACGTTTAAAGTCAGTAACAATAATTAAGATAATCTACTGAATGAAAGTTAAAGTTCAAACAAATCAAGCAAAGCAAACAAAATAAGTAAAAGCAAGGAAATAAAAAAGAGCGCCCTAGAAAATCAAGGTGATCTTTCTTGCAATAGTAATAAATACTAAAAAAAAGAGCTAGAAAAGGCTAACAGATTTTTTTAGAATTGCTAAGAAGAAGTAGAGGTTCAAAATGAAGAGTAAAAAAAATCAATTGTAGACATGTTCAAATCGAAATTTGTAGGAATTAAAATAAAAAGTAGTGAATATCTTGCCTATTATTTTGATTGCTTCAAAATCTTTAATAATGAGGTGTTTGAAATAATAAATTTTGGAACAAAACATATTCTAAATTATACAGATATTTGTTTCATAGTAAATAAACTGATTGAGTTAGAAAAGTTAAAAGCATTGCTACTAAATGAACAATAAATTTAGCTGTTTGATTTCATCCCTAAGCCTTAAATTGATATGAGTATCATAAAAGATATTTAATAAAACAAAAATAAAAGACTTCCAAAAATAAAGCAATCGAACTCAATTTAATAATAGCAAGATGAAATCTTAGAAATAAAGAACAAAAGCTAAATCGGATAAATTAAGCAGTTCAACATTCTTTCAATCTCGAAAAAATCAACATATGAAAAGGCAAAGGATGCATAATCGGCGTTTAACTAGATTTACAGAGATAAGCAAAAGAACTCCAAAATAGATTTAAAATTAATCTAATTACTTGACTAAGAACTCGTAGAATTATTTGATTGCAATATGCTTTAAGAAAACAATTTAATTACAAATTTGTCATTTAATCAGCAATTAAGCAAAATGAAAAAAAGAAACAGTTATTACTACTCACCTAGACAAGATAGATTATTATCAAATAAATCTCCAACTAGATTTAGTAATTCTTTTAATCTCAACGAAGAATTGAAAAAAAGAAAATCTAACGATGAAGACTATTTCTCAATTTATGATGCAGTAGAAACGGATTCCAGATTATAAACTTACTGTCCAAGAGCAAAAAACTTTATTGAATATACTAATCAAAGGAATATAACAATAGAAAAAGAAATAGAATCATTAAATTTACAGAAATAAGAATGATAATATTGATAAAGTGTAATTAATTTTTGTTGGTAAATATTTTAGCATTGAAACTTAAAATTAGTAAGAAATGTTTAAAATAAATTATTTTCTCATTAGATTTTTTTCAAAATATTTAACTTAAATTAAAAATTAGAAATTTTATTTTAAATAAAAATATTTTTTGACGAAATGATAGCTATTTTTAATAAATAGGAAATAATTTGTTAAAAAATATTATTTACTGTAAAGGTTTAATAATTATTAATTTAAAACTTAATTTAATATAATATCAATACTCGTTTTTTATCTAAAAATTAATTTTTTTTTTATTAAATATTTTTTACTTATTTTTTTTTGTTTATTCAGGTTCGAAATCTATTTCGATACCTTTTTTTATTTTTTTAAATTTTCTTTTAATTTATAAAATAAAATTTATTATTCTACTAAGATTATATTTGTTACTCCTTAAATAATTATTCGAGAATAGCAATATTTAATTAATTGCAAATAATTTTAATCCATAACATACTTTTTCAGATAATTAGAGAATTGAAGCTTAAGTCTACCTTCATAGCTAGCTTCTACTTTTTTATCAATGTTTATTAATTAGACCAATTAATATAATACTTTAATTAATTTGTAACATTCAAACTAAAATAAGCCAGTTATTAATAATTAGACAACATTAAATATACAAATAATATGTTTTCTAATAAAGAAGAAACTAACAAATAAAACTTTATAGTTGGATTGCTTTAGGCTATAGATATATTCGGAGTGGGTATCAACATAAGATTTAACTAGTAGAGCAAGCACACAACAGGTTTTGGAGGTTTAATTACCTTGGCTTTAACTTCTTTACTTCTCATTCTCTTCATTTCATCAATTTAAAACATCATCAAGAAATCAAATCCCTCAGTTATTTATCAGGAAGATTTTATTTCTAATCCATCTCAGTATAACTTAACTAACGAGAACTTTTCATTTGCAATAACTTTACTTGATGCTAACTTTAATCCTATTAATGACAAAAGTATTTTTAGAATTGAAGGTAATTTTCTGTATAAAGAACCACAAATAAATTCTGATGGTAGTGTAGGAGAACCTGTTTTTAAGAATAAAGTGATTGAATTTGAACTCTGTACTGAATAGAGCTTTTAAGTCTAAGGCACTGAAAGTTACTTCTTGAGTTTGTAATATCAAAACATGTATTGCTTTAAAAACATCGACGATTACTATCTTGTTGGGCAATTTGAAATGGATTAATTCTCTGTGATTTAGATTAATGTTATTCCTTGTGATTAATCAGATCCCAATAACTAAGTTTAATGTATGGAGGAGTCTAAAAAGAATTTAATTCTTTCATAATCATTATTGTAGGTGTATTACATCACTCAAGTAGTATAAGTCAGTAGCAAATAGTAACCATTCAAACCTATGGGAATTACTTATTTTTGGGAAAATAATATTGATTTTTTGCAGAATGTGAATCTAATGTTCATAAAGACATATGTATAAGACGATGATGGTTTAATATTTGAAAATAATATCTAAAATAGTTCTCTACTATTTAGCAGCGAACGTACAATGATGTCAAGCAAGAAGGACTTTTCAATTTATTAAATTAGCTTGTATTTGGAAAAGAACAAAGAGAAGACTTACATAAGAAAATACTAAAAGATATTTGAATGTTTTTCTTCGATTGGAGGTATCTATAATGTCTTGTTTGCAATAGGATGCATATTAGCTTAACCCTATTCACAAATTTAATTAAATAGAAAACTCTTCAATGAAACTTTTTAGGTCAGTAACAATAATTAAGATAATTTACTGAATGAAAGTTAAAGTTCTAACAAATCAAGCAAAACAAACAAAACAGATAATAACATGGAAGTAAAAAATAAAACCATAGGAAATCAAGCTGATCTCTCTTGCAAAAGTAATAAATACAAAGCAAAAAAACTAGAAAAAGCTAACAGATTTTTTTAGAATTGCTTAGAAGAAGCAGAGATGTAAAATGAAGAGTAAAAGAAATCTATAAAAGATATGTTCAAATAAAAATTTTTAGGAATTAAAATAAAAAGTAGGGAATATCTTGCCTATTATTTTAATTGCTTCAAAATCTGTAAAAATGAGATGTTTGAAATAGTAAATTTTGGAACAAAACAGATTCTAAATTATACAGATATTTGTTTCATAGTAAATAAACTGATTGAGTTAGAAAAGTTAAAAGCATTGTTGCTAAATGAATAATAAATTTAGCTATTTGATTTCATCCCTAAGCCTTAAATTGGTATAAGTATCATAAGAGAAATTTAATAAAACTAAAATGATGGAATACCAAAAATAAAGCTATTGAATGCAATTTAATAATAACAAGATAAAACCAAAGAAATAAAGAGTGAAAACTAAAGTGGATTAAATAAGCAGTTTAACATACTTTCAATCCAGAAAAAATCAACATATGAAAAAGCAAAGGATGCATAATAGGCGTTTAACTAGATTTACAGAGATAAATAAAAGTACTCCAAAATAGATTTAAAATTAATCTAATTACTTGACTAAGAACTTGTAGAATTATTTGATGGCAATGTGTTTTAAGAAAATAATTTACTCACAAATATGTCATCTAATCAGTAAATAATTAAAGTGAAATAAAAACAAAATCATTACTACTCACCTATTTCTACTAGACATGATAGATTATTATCAAATAAAAGTCCAACTTAATTTAGTAATGCTTTTAATTTCAACGAAGAACTAAAAAATAGAAAACATAACGATGAAGACTTTTTTTTAAGTGAGAATGTGACAGAAACTGATACCAAATTGTAAACTTACTATCCTAGAGCTAAAAATTTTATTTAAATTACTAATCTAAGAAATTTATCTATAGAAAAAGAAATAGAATCATTGAATTTGCAGAAATAAGCATTATAAAATTGATAAAAGTGTAATTAATTTTTGTTGATAAATATTTTAGCATTCAAATTTAATGTTATTATGGAAATATTAAAGTAAATTATTTTTTATTTAGATTATATCAGTCCAAAATATTAAATTAAAATCAATTTTATTTTAAGTAAAAATATTTTATTATGAAATAAATAAAAAATCACATATCATTTACTCCAAGTAATTTGTATTTAATTTTAGATATTTAATGTGCAAAATATTTGTTAAATTGTTTTATTTTTGTTAAATAATAAATATATTTAATAATATCTAATTTATACTTTGAAATTTTATATATATTAAATACAATAATAAAAACTATTATAATATTTATTAAATTTTTCTTGATTTATTTCTTAGTTTATAACTTTTTCTACTTCATAAATTATATTATTTTTATTCAAATTCTACTTTTATATAAGTTTTATTTTTTTAAAGTTCCAAATACCTTTTCAATTGGATTTATTAGAGAGTTATATAGAGTTGTAAAATTAAACCTAAATGGTGAATTCACCATATATTCTGTTATCTAATTTTTATTACTATTAATAAAAAAATTACAAATTTTTAAAAGCCTTTAGGCTATGATCAAGAAATAACTAAAACTATCCAACATATTTAAATAATTGTAAAAATTTATGAATATTTTCTCATTTATTGTATTCACTCCTCTCTTAAGTTTAAATATAATAAAAATAAATAATATTTTTAAAATCCTCTATCTTGAATTTGACATTAACCTATCTAACTTGGAGGAGCAGAGTTTTAATGGTATTATTAACAATAAATTTCATTAATTTATAATCACACCAGGTAGTAAAAGGCATGACTTATGCAAAGCCTGTACATTTATGACATTATGGAAATGTGTAAGTTCACCATTCACTTTTATAAAAGTGCCCAATTTATATTTATTTGCCGTGTTAAGTGCCCAAATAATTGCTAATCAAATTATTAGTTTAATACTAAAATACAATAAACTAGTAATAAATACAACCTCAACTCAATAGAATAACTAATTCAGTTGGGGTGTTTGGGTTGAATGAAAAATTCGAAGCACTTGTGAAAAAAAATATGTGTTTTGATTATAAATAAATAAGAAAAAAATATCAATAATTAGTATATATAGTTAATTGGTTTAATTTCTCATTGATTGAATGACATAACATTTTTTGTTTGCTAGGGTATTTAAAATTAAAGTAAATTTCTTATTTAAGAAATAAAAATAAATCATTAAAAATAGTAAATTAATTATATGAATACAAATTTATTAAATAAGAATTTTATGAGATATCTAGCTTCTATTAAATTTATAAAACGTAAGCATAAATTAGAAATGAAAAGTGGTTAAATAGAAAATTAACTATCAAGGAATTTTAAAAAATTTTAGTTGACTTACCTGTTATTACAAAATAGAAGTTTTTATTTAATAAGAATATGCGTAAATTAAAAGTAAACACATTGAAAATTTAAGCCAATTTTTTATTTAATAAGAATATGTGTATATATTAAAAGTAAACACAATCGAAATTTAAGCCTATGTGATTGAATTTTTTTATTTTATTTCATTCTTTTCTATTTCTACTTATTAAAATGACAAATTGAATGAACATCAAATTTTCAATTAATGATTTAGGTATTATAAAAAACTTTAATTAAATAAATAATAAATAACTCAACCAACAAGATCAAAGCAAAAAGAATTAATAAATAAATAAATAAATAAGTAAGTAAGTAAGTAAATAGAAAAACATGTTTTCTGAATAAAAAGTTTCTAGTCAATAAAACTTCATAGTTGGATTACTCTAGGGCATAGACATCTTTGGTGTTGGTATTAATATAAGGTTTAACTAGTAATGTAAGCATAAGACAGGATTTGGAGGTTTTGTTACATTAGCTCTAACTAGTTTATTGCTAATCCTCTTCATCTAATCTATTCTAACCATCATCAATAAATCTAATCCCCAAGTAATATTCCAGTAGAATTTTGTTTCTAATCCGTCCAGATACAACTTGACTAGTGAGAATTTTTCATTTGCAATCACTCTGCTTGATGCAAACTTTAATCCGATTAATGACAAAAGTATTTTTAGATTTGAGGGCAATTTTCTCTACAAAGAACCATAATTAAATGCTGATGGCAGTGAAGGACCTTCAGTTTTTAAGAACAAAGTGATCGAATTAGAACTTTGTACTGAATAAAGTTTCTAAGTACAAGGCACAGAAAGTTATTTCTTGAGCTTGTAGTATCAAAGTATGTATTGCTTTAAAAACATTAGTGATTACTATCTTGTTGGTTAATTCGAAATGAACGAATTTTCTGTGATTTAGATTAATGTTATTCCTTGTGATTAATCTGATCCTAATAACTAAGTCTAATGCATGGAAGAATCTTAAAAGAATTAGATTCTTTCTTAATCACTCTTATAGGTTTATTACATCACTTAGGTAGTGCAAGTCAGCAGTTAATAATAACCATTTAAACCTATGGGGATTACTTATTTTTGGGAAAACAATATTAGCTTTTTGCAAAATGTCAATTTAATGTTTATGAAAACATATATAGAAGATGATACTGGTTTAATATTTGAAAATAATGTTTAGACAAGCTCGTTACTATTTAGCAGTGAACGTACAACAATGTCAAGTAAAAAAGATTATTCTATTTACTAAATTAGTCTATACTTGGAAAAAAACAAAGAGTAGACTTATACAAGAAAATACTAGAAGATTTTCGATTGCTTTTCTTCTATTGGTGGAATCTACAATGTCTTATTTGCGCTAGGTTGCATTATTGCTTAACCTTACTCTCAGATTTAATTGAATAGAAAGCTGTTCAATACAACTTTCTAAATAAACAAAAACTAATCAGATTAATAATTAAATAAAAGCTAAAATTCTATTAAATCAATGAGCAAAAAGAACCAAAGTTTTAAAGATGATAAGGGAATTTAAGAAGCATAAAATACTATAGAAGACAGAATTGATAAATTTTAAATAGAAAAATTAGAAAGGGCAAATTAATTTTTTGAAGACGGGTACATGGATAATAATCAAATAAGTGAAAACTATTAAAAGAGAAAATCAATTTTAGATTCGTTTAAGTAGCACTTTACAGTAATAAAGATTCAAACGAGGGAATATTTTTCATACTATTTTAACTGTTTTAAAAGCGATATGAATGAATTAATAAATTATGGAACAAAATAAATTTTAGCCTATACTGATATTTGCTTCATAGTAAATAAGCTTATTGAACTGGAAAAACTGAAGGCAATTTTACTTAACGATGAGCAGATTTAGCTTTTTGACTTTATTCCTAAACCATAAATAAATATTGAACTTATAAAAGGTGTCAAGAATATAAATAAACGCAGATTTAAAAGCCTGAACCAATCAATTTAAACATAAAAAACAATATAAAAATAACTAAAAACCTAGGAATCTATGAAAAACGAAAATCAAAAAAGAAGTTAGCCATTTAACATTTTGTCTGTTTAAAATAAATCAAATTACGAGAAGGCAAAACAGGCACAACATGCATTTAATAGCATTTACAGAAATAAACAGAAGTAGTCAAAAATTGATATGAAGCTGATTCAGCTGCTTGATTAAGACTTAATTGATTTATTTGATAATAATATTTTCTAAGAAAGAAATTTGGCAGGTAGCATTTTTATATTTAATTAATCGATGAGTAAAGCGAAGCAAAGAGATCATTCATGCTCTCCTATCATAAACAATTAAGATAGGTTTTCTAGGCAATTTTCTATTAAAAGTGATAAAAATGGATTCTAAAAAACAAATAATTTTAATTAAGAGTTCAAGAACAAAATATCTTATTATGAAGAGAGTATTTATGAAATTTAAACGAGCAAAAATGATGAAATAATAGAAACCGATTCCATTCTACATAATTACAATTCTTAACCTAAAAACTTTATTTTCTATACCAATGAAAAAAATAAAGTTCATTTTACTAATGATCAAGAAAAACAAACAGAAAATAATCATTAATTGACTGACTGACTGACTGAATAACTGATTGGCTAAGAGAGGAAATTCATTAAAAATTTTGAGCCATGTTTATAATTTAAGCAATCCTTTATAATTTAGTTTATTTTTTAGTATTTACGTTAATTGATAAATTTAGAATAATATTTTTATTTTTTATTTTAAATATACTTACTTACTTACTTGTCTTATTTTTATTAAAATATCAAGTTTTGATAAATAATATTAACCTAATTATTAAATCATAGAGTTCATATTACTTCAATTTTACTTTCAAAAAAATATTTAAAAATGGTATTTCTTGGCGGATGCTCTCACTGCGATTGCGATCAAAAAATTTCGATCATTTTAAAATTTGATTTTTTTATTTTGTGATCAATAATTGCTCACCTCAAAAAATCATAATATTGTATTCATAATTTATCAGTTATATTTTATTTATAGAATTTATGGGTTAAATATAAATAATTTTATCAAAATAATCAATAATTCTAAATATACTTTTAATAAAATATCTCAGAATATAGTGCGATAGCTCATATTTTATGGGAAATATAAAAACATCTTAATTCTCTTAGAAATTTAATTAATTTAATTTAATTTTGTTTATTTATTTATTAATATTATTTTTTAGTATTACAAAGTGCTATCTATATACAAAATAATTTTGAAATTCTTTTAAAAAATAATTAATAATTTATTAAAAAAAACCATTTCTGATGATTAAGCGTACATGAGATAGCTCATAAAAACAACTTTTTATTTTTGAGTGCATTAATAAAAATCGTCTCTGCGTATATGCGTACTATGTATTATCATGCACTATCTATAAGCTAGATTAATTTAGTTAGGATTATTCCATAAAGATATAAATTAATGATAAAAACATATTAAAATAATTGAATAAAACTTATCAGCTAATTTTTTAAATTAACAAATTAGAACAGTATATTTTATGATTTAATCAAATTTATTTGATAGTACTATTATTAGTTGAACATATTATATGTAATTCTTCGTTTGAAGGAAAATATATATAATAGAAATTACAAAAATATTAGCTCATAATTAAATAAATTAATGAAAATATAAATGCATTTAACTAAATACATATTGAGAATGATTGATAGATAGATAGGTATCAATGTTAAATATTAAGACATAAAAGAATATGTTTGAATTCTTAATTAATTATATTAAGTTTAATAACAAGATTAAATTATTTATAAATTTTACTCATAGATAATAAAGTAACATAAGCGTATATTGATTAATTGATTGATACATACAAAGATAGATAGATAGATAGATTTATAATTAATTAGGATGGACCTTTAAGAAAAATCATATAGTCCATAGGAGATTGAAAGCCTTATTTCGTTGATAGATACATGCATTTTAGAAGCTAATCAGACTATAAACTCTCTCCATAAAGAGGTATTAAGAGATTATATCTAAGTTTAATAAATTATGCTTTCCATTTCTAGTTTTGTTTCAAAATTTCAAATTTGAATTTTTTTTTGAGATTCTAACGATGTTATAAATAAAAATAAAAAGCTCTCAGAGGTCAAGGATGAAAATTTATAAATTAAGAATAAATTAAATTAATACGAAGATAACCAAGAAGTATTCCATTTTATTTACTTTAGTATTACAATTTTAGATGAACTTTTCTTTATTTTTTAAAAGGAAATGCAGCTGATGTTGTTGGAGAAAGATGAGGAAATAAAAAAGTTGCAAGGCTTGCTTGAAATGAAAAACTAATAAAACTAGTTAAAAGTGAATAATGGCAATATAAATTCTAATAGGAATGATGACCTATCTCACTTTTTAAAAATAATTGACAGCTTAAATACAGAAAATAAGTAGTTGCGCTAGTAAATAGAATTGCTACAGTATGAAAATCAGAAGGCAATACAATTGGCATGTAGTGCAAAAAACAACAAGCTTTTTAGAGAAATAAATAGCAAGCTAGATTTGCAATCTCCAAACAACTCCAACATAGAAAACAATGTTGCAGCAATGAACATAAATGACACTTTTACTAATAAATTGAAAGGTAATCTGCAAAACATAAATAGTAACAACTCAAATAGCAATAATAATTTGAATATAAATAATTTGAGTTACATACACCACAATAATAACAGCTTTAACAATTCCACTAACGAAATTCTAAAGAAATTCAATTTAAGTGATAGCACTAATTTAGCAAATCCATCTGCAACTATAATGAATAATTAATAACTAACCAACAACAACTCTACCAATTTAGCTTCAACAAAGAAAAATTATAAATATTTAAAGCCCAAAAAATGAAATTAAGCTCTTAAGCAAATAAAGCAAATCAATAAACATTCTCACCCATCATATTTAAATCAAATCATTTATTTTTCAGTGCACTTAAATATATTCAATAATAGATATAAATAAAATTTATTAGAAAAAAAAAAAGCATTGTTTTATTTAAAATGTTCTTAAAATAAACGACAGAGAATGCTTCGTACTCTTCTAATCATCTATGAATCTACCGATAATTTTTATATCACAATAACAAAAATAAATAAATAGATAAATAAATAATTAAACATTCATAAAATAAATCTATTCTAAACTAAAATAAAATAAAATAAATATAAAGTATTATTAAAACTGTAAATAGTAATTAAAATAAATAACCTTTCTCATTATTAAACTGTAATTATATTTTATAAACTGTTTATTTCAATCTAAAAATATATTACATTTGTTTCAATTAAAAAAAATATCAAAATTTTTACAATCACTATATTCTATCTATTATTTCAATATATTCTTGTTGATATATATTTTTAATTTTTATGTTTAAATTCCTTCCATCTATTTATCTATCTATCTATCTATGCTGATTTGCAGTTTTATAATTATTTAAATAAACATTTTAAAATTATTTTTAGTCTTAGCTTATTTGTTGAAAAAGAGATATTGATTGATTTGTCAAATTGAAATTAATATTTATTTTTTAAGTTTATTATGTAATTTATACAAATTTTTTTGATTTTTTTATCGAATTCAATTTATTTTAATAAATATTTAACTAAAATTTTATTTGAAATAGAATGGACAAGTATTAATAAGTTATTTAAAGATAGTAATTCAATTTAAATGAAAAATGTATTATTTTGTTTAAATTTATTTTATTTAAAACAGTTTTCATTCATTAAATTAATAAAATTACTCAAATTTAAGTAAATAATTTAACTTTTTTTATGATAAGATATTATTGTGAGAATTAACACGCATGCTTTAAACATTCTCACTTAATTTTTTAATTAGAATTTTTTTTGTTTGAAACTCTGTTTAAAAACAAAATTTGATATTTTTAAAACAAAAAGAAAATTTATTTAATGATTTTATTTTTTTAAATTAATCAATGATAAAATAATTTTACATTTAAATTATATCAAATTTGATTGAAAAAGCACTTTTTATTTCAAAAAGGATGATGAATAAATGAATGTATGATTTTCTATTGAAATTTGAAGATTCTGCTGAGATATTTATTATTGATTGATTGCTTGATTGTTTGATAGAAAGAAAATTTGATTATATAAAATAATAATGCATATTATTTATGAATGAGGGGTTAGAAACTTCTTCAATAGAAAAGGGAATAATAGCTATCTAAAAGTGGATGTGAAAAGCGGGAGGAGGAAAGAGGAAATTAAATTAATTTTAAAGAATGATTTTATGCTTGTAATTTTATGTAAGGATTAACGTTAAATGCAACAGACAAATATTAATTCATACTCACAAACCATAATTAGAAATGCGATAAATTAATTGAAGATTTTAGCTAAAATATCAACATGAGATATCAGAAAACTAATTTTCTGGGCCTAAAAAAGTGCCTTCAGCTAAACTAATGCACTACTATCGCAGTTAATTCAAATGCTTTTATTTTATTATGCTTTTTCAAAAGTTTTTAAGAGTATTTTGTCTTTGTTAAGAGTAGAAAATGACTTGGTCATTTAAGAAATCAGGCTAAGCCTTGTAAGCAACTGTTGTAGGATATCCAGAGAAGGGAGCAAAAATTTTAGGTTAATTATATATGAAGTAGGCGAAAATACCAAATACACCTACAAAGTAATAGTTTCTGAACCAAGTTCTAGTTACGAATAACTTCTTGTTGAGTTAAACGCTAACGTTTCTAGGGAACTTTTAAGCCATTTGAATGTATTTAGTATCGTCCAACATTTTCCTATTTATCTATTTATTTCTTTAATTATGTATCTTTATTCACAATCTATTATTTTTTAATCTTATTTTATTTATTTATTTTTTTATTAAACAAAAATCAAATAAATCTTCTTTTGCCAAAAAATTTCTAAACACACTCTCTCATTCACTTGCTTAATTGTTTTTATAATTGCAATCTTGCTTTGTTATTCTCTTCATTTATTTATTAGCAAAAGCTATTCTATTATCAAATTCATTCAAAAACCATTTTGCACAATAATTAAACAAATATAAATAATTCACTCATTCATTCTTTCATTTTTACTTGATTCTTTCATTTCGATTTATAACAAATTATTTAAAAAATTTTAGCAGAGAGAGGTTTCGATCCTCCGACCTTTGAGTTATGAGCCCAACGCGATTCCACTTCGCCACCCTGCTATTACAAAACAAAGACCATCTTTGAAAAAGCTAAAGATTTAAATTAATTCAAAAATAGCCTAAATTTTCAATAAATCTATGAAAAATAAAATTATTTATATTATTAAAATACATTTAAAATGAAATTTATTTTTATCAAATTAACCTTTAAATCTAATTTAAAAAATTAATAATTTCAATAAATCCAAGAATTTTTTATGTATTTCTCAAAATTAAATACTTAAAAAAGTATTAAATAAATAAAATTAATTTTTAATTTAGTGATCCTCCATAAAAGAATTCAAAAATTAAAATTTATAATATTTGGTCCTAAATAAACCTAGAGGGTAGAATTTTTTTTACTAATTTAAACAAGATTTTCATTTAAATTAGTTAAATTAGAATGAGTTATAAAAATATAATATAAAATTTAAAAATTCTTTATATTTAACTAATTAAACCAATTACTAATAATTTATTTAATATATTAATTGTAATAGTATTTAAAATATGTGAAATAGAATAGTTTTATTAAATATAAATAAACAAATATAGCAATAAAGACTTATGTTAGATATTAATAATAATAAAATTAAGAGTTTTTAAGCAAATAAAATAAAGTAGAATGGATAGATAGATATAAAGATAAATAGGTATTTTTTGTTATGTTTAAATAAGAAGTTAAAATAAATTAAAAAAAATGTATTATTTCGTTATTATTTGGTTATGTTAGGGAATTAATTTCTTTCATATTAGGAATTAAGTTGCTAAATCAGAAATAATGTCTTTTCTTAAGATTTATTACCAATTTTATTGGAGAGATTTAATTTATGGAATTAGTTTTTTGGAATACTTGCTTTTGACGTTTAGGAGATTTTAGAGATACAGAAGCTGGTAGTCTTCGTATGTTTGGTTAGAGTAGTTTTCTAGGTTGATATTTTTAAGATATAAGTTGGAAGAAATTGAGGTTACTAATAACTTTTGATACTCTTCTTTGAAATTGCTTTACTAGAAGTGTCGATTCTGTACTTGCAGTACTTTAAGTAGCTGGAGTTTAGGGAGAATATTTGCTAATTCATTTAATACAAATTTTATATCCAAGATATTAAACTATGTAAAAGCTATGCAGATTTCTTCCAATTACTCAAAACATGACAAATTCGCAATGAATTGTTAAACTTCCTAGCTAGACTAATTGGCAATGTTAGACATCTAAAGATAAATTTTCTGCAATTGAGTGTTGTTTCGAAAGCAGCTTATCAAGTAATTTAATATGTCTGTTTATTTTTTTATTTCATTCACTGAATAAAGCATTAATTCTTATGTGATAGGATATATTATAAGACTTTTTTTGCTAATTTGGATCAAACCGACGTTAATGTACATGTTAATATCTAATTTGATGCATTTTTAATTAAAATATTATAACAAATCGCTATAATCACTATCAATTTATTGCACTTTCATGTTAAAAGTTAGCTCTTTGAGATTTTTTATCTTACTGATTTGTCTAAGGAGATAAACATTATCTCTCTTTTCAATTTACTTTGAGTGACATCTAAAAACTAAAGTTTCAAGTGATTACATTTTGCTCAAAAAGTGGCCTATTGTCTGAATGCAAATATTTTTTTAAGTAAAACTGATTTCTAAATGTAGAGTTTTGAGTGTTTTTGACAGATTGATTTATCGATGTAAAAAGTTAAACAACGAATTAACTAAATCAGACTTGTTAAAATTTAATTTCAAATGCAATTTTTACAATTGAGTAAATTAAAACAAAGAATTATTTTATTTGCAAAGATTATTTTTATCATGCATTTTGTCATTGATTATAAAAGTATTTTTATTATTTGCTTTATGTGATTATATTATGCTTGAACAATTGTCGTCTTTGTTGCTTTCTAAGTTATTATTTTGAGATAAATCAGGCAAGGAGTTATGATTTTCATTTATTTATTTAAGTTAAATTTTATTTAGCTAGATTTCTTCAAAACAGAAATTGTAACTAGATGAGCAGTTTAACTTAAGTGTTTCAATATTAGCATCAAGTTGAATGATATTTGCTATATTGTATGCTATTCTGTGATAAGATAAGTCTATCTGAATACTTTTTAAATGTTTTTTGTGAGACAAACAGTAATTCAACAATTTAATTTGTTCTTCTCCCTTTAGTCTCCCACTTATATTTAAGACTAATTTATTCAAATTTGGCATTTCAATAATCTAATTCATTACAATATCAACAAGAGAAGAACATTTCTCATTAATATGTGGTGGGATTTGTAAAATCTATTCAGGATTAATAGTTGAATGTTATCCTTCTTATCCAAACGAAATTTTATAAGTAGTTAAGTGAGACAAATTCTATGATTCAGTGATTATGTTTGACTCAATATCAGCTTAATCTGGAATTGTTAGCTGTAGTTGCTGCAAATTATGCAAATTCCTCAAAAATTAACTAAACTCAGTGGTTGAAAAAAAGCTATTTTGAAATTTCAAAATCTTGATGCCTTATAGATGAGTCAAGCCTGATTCCATAATTAACTTGGCTAAACTAGATTGAACTTGATTAAAAAGTGCAGAAAAGCTAATTTTTTTCAACGAAGTGAGTGATTTTAACAAAAACCTAATGTTTAATTCATCTGCGTTGCTTAACTTGGTGAGATTAAACTGAAATTTGAGAGAATTTATAGACTAGCTATGCTATGATTACAAAAACTACTTTTATTCTGGCGGAATCTCCTTTATAGATTGCGTATAATAAAAAATCTAGACCCTAAAAGAAGGCTCCGATAACTGCTGCTGCATGTATTTCTACTGCCAATCTTTGAAGGCCTAACCTGAACTATAAATATGCATAACTTTGCTATCCATTTTATTATATTTTTCTAAAAAACTAATTTCCATTTACACTTATTAAATTATAAAGATAGAAGTTAAAATGAATTCTTAATTTATTTATTATTCCTATTAATATTCAAACAAGCAAACAAGCAAACAAACAAACAAACAAACAAACAAACTTTATAAACTTAGATGGATTATATTAAATACTCATCTTTAACCTATTATCTAACAATAAACCAAAAAAAAAACAGGATTTCAAAATAAAAATACAAAAAAATATTTAAAGCTATCCTTTAAAATATTTCCAAATCTAACACTTAAAATCAAATAATCTATTTATTTGTTATTGAAAATTAGTTGATAGAAGAAATTTTATTTATTTCTAATAAATTAATTTTTTTGTAGCTGATTAATATATTAAATTTTTTTAATTAAATACCAAAAGCATATCCATTTAATCAAAACAAAAAAAATAATATAAAAATCAAGAACTTGTCATTCTGAAAACAATTGAGAAACATCTGAACTTAGATAAATTTTTAGATTTATTTTAAAATAAAATTTATTTCTTTTTTTTTAATTAAAAGATTAAGGGTAAAAAATGAAAGTTTACATTTTTGAATATTAATTCATCTTTATATTAGCAGTATATATTTTAAAATAATCTCTCTCTCTCACTCATAAAATTCAGAGTTATTGCAATTCTAATTAATGTGATATGAGAAAGATATATATAATATGAAATAATTATTAAAATTTGACAAAGTAGAGTAATATATATAAATTATAATAGCTACTAATAAGGAATAAGCACAAATATTTTTCAATATTTAATCTTAATTAGAAAAATACTATTAATTTATTAAAATAGAAAGTTAATTTTAGAAAATAATATTTAAATCATATTCTGATTCAAGTTATATTTACAAATAAATTTAAAACTAATTATGTATCATTTTTTTAAGGTTGAAGACTTATTATGTTTTAAATTAAGTTGAAAAGATAGAGTTTTATAAAAATAATAATAGAAACTCTACATATTTGATAATAAATTAAACTATGAAGTAAATATCTTGATAATTATATATATCTTCTTAATTAAAATATGAATTCTATCTATATAATAAAAATTTAAAGTAGCTTAATTAATGAATTCATATTTTTATTGATGGAATTTGTAGTTAATTAATCGCTTTGCTTATAAAATTAAGTTTAAGTAAGATAGACAGTAATTAATTGTATATTTGATAAAATAAAAATAAATTACTTGCTAATATTCAAGTGTTTACAAATCATCTATAGAACAATTTATTTCTAAAATCTATTCTTTCTTTAATTCCAGAGTCATCAATCAAAAATATTTAGACTTTCTCAAAAAAAAACAATTAAAACTAAACAAATATTTGATAATGTCATTTTTTAAAATTGATATGACATACAATTAACTGGGAAAGTAATTTAATTAGTAAAATTGTAACAATTTAAATAATTATTTTTTTAGACCTTAAAATAATATTATTTATTTATTTAATTCAATTTTTTCCAAAATTTGTAATGATTTTTGATAATTTAATTCTTCTTAATTTTCTTTAATTATGTAATGACGATTTATTTATAAAATAACATTTACTCGTTTTAAAAAAAATATAGTTATTTAAATGAATGGTTATCAATAAAGATGTTGAATTGAATAAGATTTTATTTAAAATTTATAAAATTTGTTCGTTTGTTTGTTGGTTTTTTTTGTTGAAGAAAATTTGTTCAAATAAATAGATTAATTAGTTAAGGAATTTTATTTTGAATAAAGAAATAGTTATAGATGAGAATACTAAATTATAAAAGTAGAATTGAGTATACATGAATACATACAGCCAAGTATTTATTGTTAAATTAATCCTTAATATTAGGAAAGATGTTTTCGAACAGCATTCCTAATTCCAGGATATTTGGAAAAGTTATTAATTATAAATTGTATTGATTTAAAATAAGTATTTATTGGTAAATAGTTATAGTTATTTTTAATATATTTTATTTTATTGATTGATTGCTTACTTTTTCACTAAACTAATCAAGAGATTTGTTCTTGATTTAATTTCGTTTTATTTTGGGCTAATCAAGCCTTGATTTGCTTCTTTTCGTTGAGTTTGGGTCTCTTGGGGGTAGAGATTAAGTGCATCATGAAGTAGGCAATAACTCTGCAACCAACACCCAAAGCAATCAAAGCACCGAAGTTAGCACCCATAGATTCCTTGATACCTAATTGGGCAAGGGGATCGCAAGGTTCGTTTTTGGTTTAGTCATAACAGGTGAAGTTAACGGTGTCGAATTCATTGAGGGCAGCAGCTTAGAAACCGTATTTGAACATAGAAACGTATTCAATCCACTTGAGGTAATCGGGAATATTATTTGTGTTAACGAAGAAACCACCGAGAACCATGAAGGGAATAACGAGGACGGGAACGAGAGCCATAGCGACTTCCATCTTGGGGATAATAACTGAAATCAAAAGACCATATGAAGTACCATAGAAGAATGTGCAGATCATAGCAGCGCAGAGAATGAAGAAGTATTTAGCGGATTCATCATTAAGACCAATGGAGTAGTAAGTAATAACGATGGTAAGGATAGGATAGAGGAGATGGAAGGGGAATTCAGCAAGATTTTTACCCCAGAAGTAAGGACCGACACTGTATGATTTATTAAGTCTTTCTCTAAGGAAAAGAGGTCTTTCAACTGAGAAGGTAGCAATGGAACCTTGAATTGAGGAGAAGGCATTCATAGTGGCTAAGAAGAAAAGGGCACCAGATCTATTTTAGATACCTGATTGACCTTCACCGAGGGGTTAGAAGACAATAACTGTGGCAATAGCGAAGATGATCATTTAAACTGATTTCATCAACACATCCATAGGGTTACGGATTTGGGAGATGAAAGAACGCTTAAGAAGTAAGAGGAATTATTTGGCAATGCTGACATTGAAACTGTCGTCATTCTTTTAGAGAGATTGATTGAAGGTGGGTTCTAAGATTTTAACTTAGTCGGATCCCTTGTAGCTGTTGACGAACAATTCGAGACGTTATTCGAATTGGGCGTTGACTTCTTCATCCTTGATTTCGAGTTGACCCTTTTGCATCAATTCGATTAAGAGACCTTCTTCGTTCATGAGTTTCATGAAGTAATCAGAGGGATTGGAGAAGTCGGGACACTTGTGACCAATAGCAGTGAAGTAGTCAACGGCCTTGTGGGCTTCACCTTGATAGATGATGTTACCTCTGCAAATAAGAATTAATCTTTCGAAGGAATCGAAGATTTCAGAGGAAGGTTGATGGATGGTTGAGACGACATTGACACCCTTGTGACTCAAGCTTTGTAAGAGTTCAACGACTTGTAAAGCAGTAGAACTATCCAAACCAGTGGTGGGTTCATCTAAGAAAAGCATAGCAGGATTGGTGAGCAATTCAACACCAATTGAAGTTCTCTTTCTTTCACCACCGGAAACACCTCTAATCATAGCGTTACCAATCTTGGTGTCCTTGCACTTGGTTAAACCTAATTCTTTGATAAGTTTCATGACTCTTTCCATCTTTTGTTATTCAGATAAGTTCTTTAATCTCAAATCAGCACTGAACTTGAAGGCCTCTGTTATTAATTAAAAACGAAATCATTAGCAAAATTATAAACAATAAAAATAAAGAATGTGATCATTAATTAATTAACTAATTAAATAAATAATTACCAGTAGGAGTGAAGGTGGCGAGAAGAATATCATCTTGCATGACATAAGCAATTTAGTTGGAGTAATCATCGATATCAGTAATTTCTTAGCTGTTTAACATTAGACTACCACTGATTTCCATATTGTTGGCAACAAGTCTACCTGATAAGAAGTTCAACAAAGTGGTTTTACCGCAACCTATTCATTAATAGAAGAAAAAAATTTAATAATTATTTGAATGAATTAATTAATTAATTTTAAGCTAGTTAGATTGATAAAGCTATTAATTTTATTGAATATTTTTAGTAGATTTTTGATTAATCTATCTATTTATTTATTTATCTAGCTGCTTATTGAGTTGTAACTAATGATAAATAGATTTGAGTTATTACCAGAAGGACCTAAGATAGCAGTGAATTGACCTGGCTTTAAGGTACCGCTCAAGTTTTTAAGAATTTATCTTCTTTCGGTGACAGTTTTTTTCTTGCCAGTTTCTGTTTTGACTTGCTTCTTGACGAAGGCATCGATATTGAGATTCTTCCAAGTCAATTCAATTGGATTGGAGATTTCAATTGCTTTTGATGATTGAGCACCGTTTCCGTTTGCATTTGCATTTAAATTGTGGACGGGATTTATCTTTGGTTCGAAATTTACAGAGTCTCTTGGGTTCTTATTCTAGAGACTGTCAACTAAAATAGTTTTAAAAAAGAAAAATGAGATGAATTCGAATGCGCTTTGGGTTAATTCACTTAATAAATGATGCTTGAGAGAATGAAAAAGCTATTTTTAAAAATTATTTACCTTCATTTTGATTATTGGCAGTGTTAATCTAAATTGTTTATAGATCAGTCATTTTATGAATATTATTGATTGATTCTTTCAATTGTTTTTATTTACTTCTTAATTGTTTAGTTTTGTATTTATTTTGATAAATTATTCAATTATAAATTTCTTCTATCAGCCGATATAAAGAGAGTTTGAAAAGCAGTCTTCTATTAAAAATTTGTAAAGTTATTTTTTACAAAATGCACAGCCTTTTCAATTCCGACGCATTCATTTTGCATGACCGACTTTCCTTCACTATTTACCACTTTCAATAAAAAAATATTATTTAATTAACTTTAAGAATTCTTCCAGAAGTCTCTCGTTTCTATTTAATTATTTTAATTTCTTGGTTTACATTATATTTAAAATCAATTACAAACTAAAAAATAACTAATTACTAACACTGATTATTCTCGAATGTTTTTGCTTACTTCTTTGTCATCTCTCCTCTCAATCAACTGCTTTCTCTTCCAAAATATCTCTTGTAATTCATTGTCAATAATTCTGTCCTTTCAAAATAAATTTAATATGATAATTAATTTTATGTAAGTTTTTGATTTAACATGTGAAATAGATCAGTAAATTTACCAAAATATTAATTCAGTCAGTTTTATTCCTGCTCATAACATTTCAAATGACTCATCCATCTTATATCAATCAATCCTTCAACTAAAATCAAAAATCATTAGCTAAAAACTCAGCATAAAAATATGAAAAAATTTTTGTTGCATTTACTCTAAAATAGAAGTATTTTTTTTTTTTAGATCTGAACAATATGAGCTTCTATCTATAGCTGCTCTATTTCATAAAAAGAAATTAATTTTTACATTTAATCAATTTTTACAAATAAATTTTGTAAGACGCTAAAGCAAAGAGTATAATTTCTAATTAATTCTGTCAATAAATTTTCTTTTTCACTAAATTTCCAAACATTTTTAAATCTAATAATTTCATTTCTAAAAAATAAAGAAAATTTCCTTTTTGTTTGCTTTTCATTTTCCTTAAAATAAAAATAGCATTTTTATAATCTCTAAGCGCTTCAAAGTCGATTCAACTCCTTCCAAAATAGCTTAAATCTTTATTAAAATAGATATTTACTCTTGTAAATGAGTTATTCAATTTAATCACCAAAATAAGCCTACCAACGCAATCTATATTATTTTTTTAATAATTGTTTAAATTCCTTTCGAGCGCAATCCTCAAAAATCGTCCCTGCTAATTTCACCTTTAAAAAATCATTTTAAAAATCCCCCAAAAAAAACAATTCAAAACACTAACATCCTCATTTCACCTTTTATCACTAAATACAAAAAGATATAAGCAAGGAAAGTAAATGAATGAATAAGTGGATAGATAAATGAATATATGTTATTGAAATTAACATGCAGTTTATATTTTTAAAACAGAATTAAATAGAAAATTTAAAGTTTACAAAAATAATAAATAAGCTAACAAAAATACAAATACAAGCACAAATACAAATAAAAAGATAAATTAATCTTTATCAACACAAATTAATCAAGCAACAAAAAGAAACAAATTAAAAAATCAATATTTATTTTTTATAATATTTTTAAAAATGAAGATATTTATTTTGTTTATGAAAAATATCCAAAAATAAATAAATAAACAATTAAAAGGAAAGAGATTCATTCATTTAAATTAATTAGGTTTTAATTTTACTTTTGTTTCCAGTAATATTTAAATAGTCGCAATGGTAGGTATGACGATGATGATTAATTGGCTATATATATAATATCTTTAATTCTTAGAATATTAAAATTTATAAAAAGAATAAGCTTATTTAATAATCAATTATTGAATTAGATTGACATTATCTAATTTAGGTTTTTTATTTGATTTTTGTTATAGGAAGAGCTGTACTATTTTTAATGAATTAAATAATTTCATTATTAAATGTGTAATGCATGCCAATAACCTGTTAAATTTAAATATATCGTCATTACTTTTGAATTTATTCAATTTAATTTAATTGATTAAAAAATTTTACTGTTAATATTTCCATTTACAAATAATTAAATCTTAATTTAATTTCCTCTATTCTAAATAAACAAATCAAAAAATAAATAACAAGCACTCAATTAATTAATTTATTTATTTGTTATAAATCTAGCTCTATCTGCCATTTATCTATTTATATATAATTAAATGCCTAAAAATATACTAGCAAATAAATCCCATTATTTCTATTTAATTTACTGTAAGTAAATCAACTAAATTCAAAATAAATCTTTAATTTATTTATAATTAAATTTAAATGCATTGCTTCATATTAATCTCTCTCTTTTCTATTAAATTTAATAATATTTTCTAACCAGGTAGACAAGCAGATAAATGAAAATCCAAGTATTTTAAAGTCAAAACAAAATTTATTTTATGAAGTATTTAGACTATTTGAGCAGTTTGAATACTTCTCTGATTACATTAAAAATTACAGATAATCTGACTATAAGAACAAGAATAGTCAATCAATCATACAATTTTATTTATTATCTTTATTCTATTAAAAAGTAATTCATAGTTCTAGATTTTTTTGTTTTGCAAATTACAATTTTTAATTTTCCAGAAACATTCTTTCGAAAATTAATTTCTTTTCATAGTTTGTCATTTGAAAATCCTAAAAATAAAAATAAATTTAAATAATAAATCGTTTTTTATTTTTTTAAATAATTTTTTATTCATTAAAAGCATAAAAATTATAAAATATTCTTACATTATTTTAGTTTAAAAAATATTTATCAAATAAATTGTGTATTACTTTTTTATCTATTTATCAAAATTATTTTAAAAAAATAAAAAACAAAAATAAATTAGTCCTATTAATTAAAATATGTTGAATATTTAAGATAAATTTCTTTTAATGCATGGTAAATAAATATAAGTAATAATTATTTTAAATAGATAAGTTTTGAATAAAATATTTTGTTAAATTTAATTTTCTGGGATAATTAATTAATTAATTATTTACATCTTAATATTACTTTTAAAATTAATATAATTAATCAATGTAAATTTAAATAAAATAGAAAAAAAGGAAGTAAAATTTGTATTAAATAAATATAGGCATGTTATAGATTGATTAATAGATAGATAGATAGATAGATAGATAGATAGATAGATAGATAGATAGATAGATAGATAGATAAAAATATAATAAATCTTCTATTTTTGTTTGTCAAAACTAATTTTAATTCAGTATTAAATCTAATTTTTATTCTAAGCTGTTTAACTTTCTATCTATCTATCTATTTTTGAAAAATAAATAACTAAATAAACAGATTTACAAATTAGATTCGTATTTGTTAATTAAATAATAGGACATTCATACATACTATTATGAGTTTTAAGTTATGTTTTGAATGCTTTAAAAGTTAACATTTGTTTTAACATTATAATTTATTATTTAAATAGTAATTGCTTCATTTTAGAAAATAATTGCTTTTTGAAAAGGGAAATATTGGTTGAAATATTATCCTGTTCTTAAGAAATCTTTTTATTAGGTAAAACATTCTTATTAATTTTATGAATTCATTTATACTAAAAAATCTATTGAATATTTAAGAACCATTTTATCAATTTATTAAATCGAAGAAAATTTATTTTCTAAAATTTAATTTTTTTTAATATTAACTAACTATTGTTTATAAAAAGGATTTCCATTCTTAATGCTTGCTAAGAGATATTTTAAATGATTTTAAGATATGTAAATAAAACTTTAAATATTACCTTGATAATCATTTTAAGATGAGAATATCTCAAATTAATTTATCTAAAAAGAAATCAAAGATTTCAAAAACTGATAGGTTTTAATGTATTTTATATTGATTCAAAAGTATTTTAAAAGACATGCCTTACCGCTTTTCTTTCAGCTATTTTGATGGCTTAGTCTTATTTTACTAACGAAAAAAAACATATTTATTTATTTATTTTAATATTTGATTTATCTTAGTTAATATATTTTTATTGGTTTTTTTAATAAAAAAAAATCTATTTACTTTTTCAGAACAAATAATATTTCATTTAAAATTTTAAAAGAGCTTTTTTCTTAACATTTTTAATATTTAATAATAAATTATTATTTTTCTAAATTAAAAAAAAATTATAATTTATTCATTTATTAAAATCATTCAATTAAAAAATGCTCATTTTACTTACAAAATATAAAAATTTTTAAGCTAAAAATTTAATTTTTTTAAATAATAAAAGATTATTTGTTTGTTTCTTTGCCTTTAAGGTTTTCTAAAAATAGGAATTTTTAATTAAAATAAATGTAAAAGTATAATTCATCATTCAGATTTTCTTTTATTTTAGAAACTATTAAAAAAACATTGATTTAGGTTGCCAAAAGCTTAGGCAAATATTTTTACTTTTTTCATTTTTGGATTTGTAAAAATTGATTTCTTTAAAATAGAAATTTTTTTGAAAAAAGAAAGATTTTAATTTGAAAGTAAATTAATATATTGAAAAATGGATTAATAAAAATTTAAAAAAATGGTTAGAATTGTTAATTTACAGACGATTTTTATTATTTTCTTTATTTGCGATTTGATTAAATTAAAGATAAATAATGCTAGAGAAAGTATTTGATGCAGATAAATACGATTAATATTACTTTTTTTTTTTTGATTAAATTTATAATAATATCAAACGAACACATAAAAAGTAGTATCAAATTAAGATAAATTTTTTGATTTTTTAAGGAATATTAATATAGATAGATAAAGAGATATATTTATTTATAGAAAGTAAGAGGTTATAGATATTTTTCATTGTATTTACAAACTCATAAAATAATTCTATTTAAAGAGTATTGTTTGTATTTCAATAAACAATACATAAATAACGAAAGTAGAGCTAGTAAAAGTAAATATAAGCAAGACACTAATCGTCTGTTTTTCGCATGGAGTTTGAGAATTAATTTTAGTTGATGTAATTTTAATTAGAAAACATATGGAGAATTTAAGATAGATTTCTGCTTTTTCCTTTGCTAAATTTTGAAAGAAAGCATTTTTTGTTTGTATTTTAATTACTACTTTAATTTACTATCTTTTTATCATTCTTATTTTTAAAAATTTCTTCACAGCCATACAAAAAGCTGCTTTACAAATCACTGAATTAATCAATATCTATTAATCTATATTATAGAACTTTTAATTCTTTAATTTGTATCAAAAAAAATATTAACATCAAATTTCAATAAACAAACAAACATAAAAAAAAAATAAGCATTAAGTAGGAAATTAAAAATCATAAAAATTGAAAAGATAGAATGTCAACTCAGTTAGCCGCTTTAAATTAGGACAATAAAACTTAGGCTGAGTACGAGTACAAGCAAACTCCAAATGCCGAGGATACCCAATACAGCAATGAAGACCAAAATAAGTTTCCTTCTCCTGTGTTAATAGCAATGAGTGCCCTCACTGAAAATCTTGACCAACACAAGGAGATGTTTCAGCATGATTTCATCAGAGAAGATACCTTCGACCTAGGCATACAATGTGGAAAGCTAAACAGTCAATGTAAATAACTAATTTTCATAATTTCCATTCAAATAATTACCAAAGATAAAATAATTTATTCAGCCAGTCAGTCAATCAATCAATAATTTTTGAGTAGGATTAAAATAATGATTTTTATTAGCTACGCTTTTACTCAATAAAAGAAATTATTTTCTCTTAATTCTTCCTAGTTTCTTCTCAAAAAAAATGACCTCGATTCAATCTAGCATGAAAAAAAAATATAATTTATCCCTTTTTAAACAAAAACTAATGGCAAAAATAGTTTAAAAAGAGTCCGCTAATAAAAGATTAATTGATTAATTAATTGTTATCTCTACTTTTTGTTCCTTTGATTGATTGATTATTTTAATGAGCGAAATTATAATTTTTTAATGTTAGTCGATATCAAATTTTATTAACATTTACTTATTAAATGAATTAATAGACATAAGTGGTGGAACCAACAAGGCAAGTGATTAGCTTTCATCTCAAGATACAAGCAGCGAATCACACAATAATGAAGACCTAGAGTAATAGTAAGCTACAAAAAGTAAAAGCCAATACAATTAATAAGTGTAAAAGACTCAAAACATTGAAGAAATATACTGCAATGGATAAATTGAAAAAATTGGATATTATCGTCTGCTCCAAATAAAAAATAATCTCCAAAGCATGATGAAGTTTAATTTTCCAGAACAAACCTTCCAATTAGTTGAAAATTCGAATCCTTTAGATAGAAATTTTTTCAAAAATTAGATTCTGAATACTTTAATGCATTTAAACGAGAAAGTTCCTCCCAGAGTAATTGAAAAGAGTAAGCCAATTATTTGTTGCCAAAAGCTACTTGCCTCTATAAGAATTTATGGACTTTCTTGCATTATGTCATCCCTAATTTCTCTAGTTCTGATGGCATCTAATTTTTTATGCTATAAAGCCTAACCTGGATTCTCTTTGCTCTTTATTCTAGCTTCTATCGTCTCGGTTTCTACTATCCTTAGTTATTATTTTTTCTTCAGACAACTTACTATGTTTAACCATAAAAACTTCTTGCAATGGACTCTTTTCTTTGCAGGAATC
The DNA here is from genome assembly GCF_000189635.1 of Tetrahymena thermophila SB210. NCBI lineage: Eukaryota > Ciliophora > Oligohymenophorea > Hymenostomatida > Tetrahymenidae > Tetrahymena > Tetrahymena thermophila. The sequence goes on from NW_002476052.1 coordinate 220,373, forward strand.
TCCGCAGCATATTTATTTATCTTTATCTCCGGTTTTGTTGTAGGCAACAAGTAAGGAGTTCAGTTCACATCCATTCTTCTCTGTCTAACTCATTTACTGTTCTCTTTTCTTACCAAAGAGATCCTATATAAATTTATTAGATTTTTAGTCTTGCTCAGAGTAATCCCTGAAACTGAACTCTAAATAAGATTCTCGTATTTCTACTGATTTAATAATAATGGCTGAAAAATTATTAACTTATTAACTAACTAATTAACTAAATAAATGAATGAATATCAAAATTAAATCTAACAAACAATTAATTTATCAACAAAATAAATAAATAAATAACTTCTAAACAATTAAAAAAATAAATCTCCAAAAATAATCTTATTTATTATACTCAAATAATCACAAATTAACTAACTATTTACAGTATAGTACATAAACTTAGTTAATTATTAAAATGAATAGATAATCTACGAATTTATCTATCTATCTATTCCTACTCTACACAATATTTTTTATTTAATCTAATCCTCTTTGTTTATATAAAAATAATCTATTTATTTTGTATGATAAAGTTAATTAATCGACTGTATTTTAAATTCTTACACTTTTCTTAAAGAATTTTCTAAATTTAATTAAAAGAAATATACAAATTATTTATTTGTTCAGTCATTCAATTATAAGATAGATATTAGCTATTTTAAGATACTTGATCACTCCTAATGAATCAATAAATAATCAAATGCATATTTTTTTATTATGAAAAATTGATTCTCCTAAAAAATTAATTATTTATTTGCAAAAAAATAATATTAATTATAAAAACCTTTCTCAAAATACAAATAAAATTGGGAAAAATTTCCAATATTTTTTCATTAAACACATGTCACTTTTTTAATATTAAAGAAAAAATATAAAATTAATTTTTTAGTTAGTTAGAAGGAAAAAATAAATATGAAAAAATAACAAATTAATTAATTAATAAATAAATAGTAAAAGTAAAAGTAAAAATTAAAAAACGTATTAAATTAAAAAGAAAGAAAAAAAAAACAGTAGCAGGATAAACATGAAAAATAAAAATAAATTAAATAAAAAGCTAATTTAAATAAATAAATTTATTAATTAATTAAAAGCATAATTTTGTTTAAATTAAAATTATTGCAATCAAAAGCAAATAAATTATTTTTACTCAAGATTAAGTGTCAAATTTGAGAGATTAATGCATTTTGCTTGAGCAGAACTTAAGTCTGGTACACCTTTGTCACCAATTAATTTTATTCTTTTTAAATATTAAAGAGCAAATAAAAAAATTAATTAGTTGGTTAGAAGGAAAAATAAATTAATAAAAATATCAAATAAAAAAAATAGTGAATAAATAATCAAAATAAAAATTCAAAGTGAAGGAAATTAAGTTAAAATAATAAAATAAATTTAAAGAATATTCATATAAAATAAATAAATAAATATTTACTTCTTCTAGATTGACACATCTTTTCTACTATTTCATTTTTTTAAAATAATTAGTAGCAATTAATGGAAATATAATTAATTTTAAGAATATTAAATTCTTTTTATATCAAACTAATTTGGAAAAAAAGAGCAAATAAATTATAATTAATTATCATCAAACATCAATTTATTTATATACCTTTAGGAATAATAAATATATTTAATAATACTATAAAAAGTTAGTAAAATAATTGCATAACCCCTCTGTATTTTTATCATATTATGTATGTTAAATATATTTTTATAATAATATTTTATTAAAACAAACAGTAAAATATTTATATAATCCCTATTTTTACCATACTATGTCAATAATAAACCCCTATTTCTACTCCAACCCATAGTAATTTATATATTTTATTTTTCAATAAAAAACTAGAATTAAATAAATTTATTTAATAATACAAGATTAAAACAGTAAAATATTTATATAATCCTTATTTTTATCATATTATGCCAATAATTAACCCTTATTTCTACTCCAACCCATATTACTTAATATATGGAAATTTCACATGGAAACAACTGCATCCTAAAGATTTAAAAAGGAGGTACTATCAAAGAAGTTACTATTTTACAGAATGAACACATCTTTATTGTTGATAATCTACCCTTAAATGTGAAAGAGTAAGATGTTATAAATTTATTTGAAGAATATGGAGAAGCAGTAACAGTTACAGTAATTGTAGAATTAGTAAAATGTAATTCACAACAAATAGAGGAAATTAGTTTAGTAAAATTGGATTCAATAGAATGTTAATCAGAACAGTGGTCATCTACCTTCTTCTTTGCAACACTATATTGTAATTCCTTTTTAATTAAGGTCATTTTAGAAAATTTTTGAAAAGGGCCATTTTTTTCAAAAACTTTGGAGGGGGGGAGTGGCATTAATTATGAGGAATTGCAGGTATTTTGTTTTTAAAATAAAAAATTAGTATTACTATTTACCTATATCATGACAAAATTAAATTTAAAGAACTTTTATTCTACCCCTACCTACAATTTATAAATTAAAAAGTTTGAATTAAATTTTTTTTGCCTAAACTATATAAAATAAATTTAAAAAAAGCTATAGTTGTTTTTTATAAGTGCATCAATGTTATATATATAAATCATGTTTATGGTAAATAGCATAAATAAAATGATAAATATTAAAATATAAGTCAGATACCTATTGAGTGTGTATCAAATTTCGTTTTGTGTTGGCATTGTATTTATGTAAAGTAAAAACGAATAAATCAAATCTTTAATTTTTAATTACTAACAACAACAAAAACAATTAAGTAGGGATATTAATTAATTACATTATTTTTATAAATAAATAAATGGATAAACTCAATATATTTAGCTTTTAGAGCTCAATTGGTTGCTAAAATAACAGTGATTGTGGGTTTTTAAATATTTGCAACGAAGACAAGCTTTGTGTTCATCAAGATTTGACTTTTGGAGTAGTAGAAATAATAAGCTATGTCTTAATATCAATTATTGTTGGATTGGCTAATGTTGGGGGTCTTGGTGGTGGGATTGTGAAAGTTCCTATTTTAGTGATCCTCTTAAACTTTTCAGTGAAGGAGGCGACATTCTTATCTTACCCTATATTACTAGGTAATTAAAGATATTATTTTTAAATTTCCATTTTTTTAAATCATTTTTGTAAATAGGAGGAGTATTGTCAAATGCTATTCTTTTGATTTCTTAAAGACACCCAAGAAAAGATAAGCCTATCATAGACTTTGATTTAGTTCTGATTTTAGTTCCAACTGTATTGCTAGGCACAGTTGTAGGTATCTTGATGAATGTAATTATTTCAGAAATCATTTTAACCTCAGTTTTTATGCTATTTATGTGCCTCGTTTGTGTATATCTTTTTATGAAGGCAAGGGATATTTAATAGAAATAATAAGAAGACAAGGAAGAATAAGATTCATCAATATAGGACAACAATGAATAAAATTAAAATAAATTAAGTAAATCTACTATATAGCTGGTGAAGTAAAACAGTTATTTAAGTGAAGTAGACCAAAAAAAAATAGAACAAATTGATGAAAATTGTTAAAAAGAGTTAGGGATCCAGTATTACTAAGTTGTTTCAGAAGATTCATAAGAATAAAACAGTGAAGAGGACTCAAAAGGAGTTTCTAACAAAGAAAAATAAAAGAATAAAATAGAAAACTAATTGCTAGCTGAATTTCTGGAGCAAGAAAAGAAAATGTTGCCCTTAGATAAATTATTTTATTTGGTTCTAATTTTTTTAGTCTTCACTTTCATAGGAATTTCAAAGGGAGGAAAAGGATTTCAAAGTATTTTTGGAATCTAAAAATGTGATAATTTATATTACTTACTAACTGCTCTTCAATTAATATCTTCGATTATATTTATGTTCTTTATCTATCTCTAGCAGAAGCGCTTACACGAATATAAAATATCAATTAATTATTAGTTCGATAGAGAAGATTTTTATTTTTCTAATTACAACTTCTTCATCCTATCTTTATCTGGGCTTGCAGCTGGTTCCATAACAGGAATGTTAGGTAAATAAAATCATTATTTTTGTAAATAGCAATTTTTAAAAAAATTTTCTTAAAACTGCTACTTCTTTCTAAAGAATATTCGCTTAATATTTTGGTGATCCTACGAAATAAAACATCAAAGCAACTAATATTTTTAAATTTAGATCTACCAATTATTGAATTGTTTTTAAGAAATAAACAAAAAAAATAATGTTAATTTTATTTTTAAGTAATATTTTTGTTTCATCTTCATAAAATATCTTCTTCTAATCTTTATGTTTTTTGAACATAAATATCAATAGAACTAAAGATTTTTAATTTTAATAAATTTATTAATTTAATTTTAATAAAAATATAAAAAAACCATATTAATTAATCATAATTTAATAAAATTCCTTATAAAAAGTAAAAATATTTTTCTTGAATTAAATAAAAAATAAATTTTGGAGAATAATAATGAATGAACATGCTTTATATTTTTAATTTTTTATATTAATTATGAGAATATTCATTTAAACAACTAAACTTATTTAAAAAATATGAATTTATTTGATATCTGCTGATTTTTTTAATTTACTATTACTTACTCTGAAAAAGTAACTTTAAACTAATTATTTATCTTTTATTTAGGAATGGGTTCAGGACTAATTATTTTACCAGTTTTACTTAGCTTAGGATGCCACACAAGAGTTTGTAGCTCTACTTCCGGCTTTATGTATTTATTTATAGGCGGAACTAGTATAATCTATGTTCTCACAGAAGGAATACTTTCATATAAAATGATTCTATTTTATGCATTTTTAGCTTTGATAGGAGGGTTGTTATTTAGTAATATTCTTTACTATTACGTTAATAAGTACAATCTATAAAGTATAATCATCTGGATTATCTTTTTTATCACTGTTTTGAATCTTATTTCAATGCCTTATTACATTTATGTAAAATCTACTTAATACGGTTGGGACTCCTTAACAAAAAATTAGTCTTTTTGTGATTGAAACTAATTTAAGAAAAGCAACTCTAAAAATAGAATCTTCTTTTGATATTTTTTTCTTAAGAATTTGAAAAATATTTGTCAGATGTTTTTGAATATTATATGCATATCCTTTTAATTAATTAATTTATTTATTTATTTTTTGCTCTGTGTATATATTTGTTTATATTACTTCTTCAAAACCAATTAATTAATTACTTATTTATTTTTATTAAGATAAATTCTAAAAGAAAATTAAAAAATACTATTATTAAATTGATTTTTAATATTTATAATCTATGGTAAATTTTAATAATTATTCTTTTAAGTCGAAGAACTCGTAAATTTTCACTAAAAATATATTAATTGAAAAAATTAATAATATTTTAAATCTAGCATTTGGATATGTAAATGCTTCTAATTTTATTTTAAATACCTTAAATATTCATAAATTTAAATTTAGCTATTTTAAGATGGATACTAAAATGTGATATTGAAGTTAGCTCTCCTTATCATCATTTCCATGTAGTACTTATTAACTAATAAGAAATTACAATAATTAATATTTAAAATTTGAAAAATTTAATTTCAATCAAAGGAAATAATAAAAATATTTTTTCATATGTTTTAAAGAGGAATATATTAATTTAAGATTCAAATAATGAGAATGAATGAGTAAGTGTGTATTATTTATATATATATGTTTAAATATAGAATATACAAAATAAGTTAAGATGAGTAGAGAGAGAATAATATAATTTGTTATAAATTTAATAGAAGTAATTTAGTTTATTTATTTATTTGTTTATAATTTAGTAATGGGTTAAGACTAGTTATTTGTTAATAATGGTGTTTGATATTGCGTATTTATTTATTGATAGGTAAATTTAATTTAATTAGTTATTTTCATTGTCTAAAAAAGTATTATTAAAGAACGTCCTTAGCTTGCATTAGCTGTTTAAAGGTTCTAGGAGAAGAAGAACTTTGTATTTGATAGAAATTGTAATAGTATGCTTCTTCTAAAGCAGAGAATTCTTCTTATAAGGTAATTATATTTTAGAAATATTATTGAGATTGTTATCTGGCTTGGTTACTGAAAGCAGAGGGTTAATTTTGTACAATATAGTCTAATGCCTAAGCCACAACTTTGACATCTTTTTCGAAGTTTGCTTCTGTTAAAGGTTCTAAAAGATGAGGGATTTCAACAAGGTCATAAATGGTTTCCCTAATACTTATGACAAATTGGCTGATTTAATTGTATCTTTCATTAAATTTAATATCAAGGTAATTCATTTTTTCAATGTGTTGTTTTTTCTTTGTTTGTTTTATCTGAATTAATTAATTTTTTTTTTTTGATTAATTTATTATTATTAATAAATTCGTTGATATGACGCTGCTTTGAACATGCAAATTTATAAATTTTGATTTAAAAATAGTAGTAAAATTAATGAAATGTTCCATCCAAAAGCAAATAAATAAATAAATTTCTTGAAATCAATTAATTCTATCTCGTTAATTTTATTAAGAAATCTAATTGCTAAAGGATCTTCATAATAGATAGATAGAAACTTAACTCTATTAAAATTTATTGGTATAGGGCATGATTTTTATATTTAATTACACTATCTTTTTGACCAATTCTTTCGTTTTTTTCATGATTTGTTAGAAAGTAAATGTAAATTTAAAAGACAAAAAATAGACAAAAAGCAATTAATTTTATGAGTGAGGTTCATCTATTTCATTTTTTTTCTTCAAAAAAGAAATTTCTTTAAAGAATCTATGCATTTTCCATTTGCTTTCAAAATGAAAAACAAATGTGAAAAACTCTACAAAATAATGTGAATTTTAACTAAATATTAATTTTTGAGATACTTTGAAAATTGATGAAAGTAATTAAACAATTACCACAGAAATTAAGTATTAATTTCATTCAATTTTGATTATTTTCTTCTAAAAAAAGAATAGAAAAAATACAATTATTTTTTTTCTCTAATTAATCAATAGAAAAAATCTCGCAATTATAATTACAATTCTTCTTTATGATGAAGAATTCATGATAAATGCAAATTTAATAAAAATTGCTAGTAAAATCATTAAATTTACATTTCAAATTAAGACTCATTAATTACTGGGTTTTTTTCTATTCCATTCTTTAAATTTAAATTTCAAATGTGGTGATGTTTATTTACGATTATATTCAAAATGAAAAAAATCAAGCAAACAAACAAATAAATAAATATTCTTTTTTAAAAAATTAAATTGTAAATAAATAATAAACGATCATTTTAAATTTACTTACATAAACTGTAAAGCAAAAATACTGTTTTCAAGAATAGGATCAATAATTTAATTAGAATATAAACTAGATTTGGCTATAAAAAACTATAATATAGCAAAATGCTACTTGAAAAATACAAAAATTTTACTTTTATAGAAACTATTTTATAAAAAAAATAAAAAATATAAGAAAACATAAAATAATTTCAAAAAGAATAAGCAATAAAATTGAATTTGACTTAAATAAATTAACAAACAATTTTAATTAAGATTCAAGCCTGTTTATTAAAATAATCTAATGGCGAAGAAAATAAAAATAAAGAAAAAAAAAGTGTTCATAAATAGAATTTTATAGAAATATTTATTGTTATTTTATGACTTAAATTTATTTTAAATAGATTAAAATAATTATTTTTAGTGAGTAAATTTATTTCAAAATTAAATTAATCAATAGGATTGATTATCTTAGGTGTGAAAAAATTTAATATATTTTAGATGATGGCGCTTAATATGATTGATCACAAAAAAGACATAAAAAAAATAGATTAAGTAATTAAATAAAATGTGAGTAGTGAAAATAAATAAAAAATAGTTAATAAATTGATAAAGAACTTATTATAATATTAAATAAATTCTGATAACTTTTTAAAAATTTAAATCCATTTTGATGGGTGTTTTATTGATAGATAGATAAAGAATTTTATGAGAAGTAAGTGCCTTTGAAAGCTGAAAAAATATTTTAAATAATTGAAAGGTGAGTTAAAAAATGGTTTGAATTATTTAAATAAAAGGATTGGAAAATAATATTTGAAATTTTGAGAAATTAAGATTATTATTTTGTGGACCATTCAAATTTCACCATTTCTTATCTTATGCCTTTTTTATGTTTTATTGAATGCATGAAAGTAAATACATTTAATTTAACCATAGAAAACCAGTAGCAAAAATCTAAAATTAAAATGACTTGAATCGATTGACTAATAAATTATATTTATTGATTAGAACAAACTAGTGTTTTTCGTCATATAAATTAATATAAATGATATTCAAGTAATTTACTTGAAATTAATCTATTTTGTGAGTAAATCAGTGAATTCTAAAAAGCATATTTTTATTTAATTATTAACATCCAATTATTCTAAATTAATCTATATAATATCAGAATACTTTGATTAAATTTAAACCGTAACTAAAATATAATGTTAATTAATCAAATATCTTTTTTTAAATACTTAATAAAATCTACTTAAAAGCGAATCTTTCTTTCCTGATTCTTTATATTTTATATTATGAAAATCTTAAAACAATATATTTAATCTAACAATATTTTAAATTTATATATCAATATCAATAACAAAATAGTAATTTATTTAAAGTTCTTGTTCTGCTTGAATAAATAAAAAATCATATTAATGTATAATCACAAATGATAAAATTGGTAGATTTTAAATTATTTAAATGAAAATTATATAAATAATAAATTTTAAAAAGGATTTCACCATAATTAATTATTTACTATATACAAAAATTGAAAGAAAACATTTGATAGATAGACTTGAATTCAAAATAATTGATAAATATATTTTTGAATAATTCATTGCCATCAAATATTGATGTATAAATCACAAATGATAAAATTGGTAGATTTTAAATTATTTAAATGAAAATTATATAAATAATAAATTTTAAAAAGGATTTCACCATAATTAATTATTTACTATATACAAAAATTGAAAGAAAACATTTGATAGATAGACTTGAATTCAAAATAATTGATAAATATATTTTTGAATAATTCATTGCCATCAAATATTGATGTATAAATCACAAATGATAAAATTGGTAGATGTTAAATTATTTAAATGAAAATTATATAAATAATAAATTTTAAAAATGATTCCACCATAATTAATTATTTACTATTTACAAAAATTGAAAGAAAACATTTGATAGATAAACTTGAATTCAAAATTATTTATCAATACATTTACAGTCAAATATTAATATATAAATCATAAATGATAAAATTGGTTAATTTTATATTATTTAAATGAAAATTATATAAATAATAAATTTTTATAAGGATTTCACCATAATTAATTATTGACTATATACAAAAATTGAAAACATTTGATAGATAAACTTGTATTCAAAATAATTTATAAATGTATTTTTTAATAATTAATTAATTAATTACCTTCAAATATTAATGTATAAATCACAAATGATAAAATTGGTAGATTTTAAATTATTTAAATGGTTGTATTCTTCTTATTTAATTTAATTTTATCTATATTTAGATTTAAAATATCAATTAATCTACTAAATTGCTTTTAAATATTTTACTTTAAATTTAATTGAAGTTTTTGAATTTTTAAGTACATCATATTCTTCATCATATCTCCTATAGATTCTGCAGTTAAATTAGTACAAGACCTATATTTATTGTTAAAAAATCTATTGAATATTCATATTTTGAATAAATTCGCTTACTATAAAGAATAATTGGCTTCTTATAAGTTAAGTAGTTGTTTAGTCGATTCACCAAGACTTGATAAGAATTTCCAATCAAGCTACTTTAAGTGTTGTATTTAGCTTTTAAATTTTCAAAATTAAAAATTTGAAAACCAAAAATAATTTTACTTTAAATGCAAACTCAATATCTCTAGTCTTTAAATATTTCTTAAGTTAATACAAATTGTTTCAAATTCGCTTGGACTTAACTGCATTTAACTTAATTTTACATTAAAAAAATTTTCAAAACAAATTAATAATAAAAAAATTAATTTTTAACATGCTTTTTTTAATATCTTAAAAAAAAAATTTTGAATCAGAATTAAATGAAGATATTATTTGAAAATATTACGATAAGTCTAGTGTTAAATCAAAGAGCTACTAAAAAGATTTGCAGCTTTGTACTGCTTGTATTATCAGGTCATTAATACCCTTTGTTTTTCTTAATGAAAAAGGCTTTTAGGTATTTCAATAAATTAACAATTATTTTACACAAATGATAATTTGAGGCTTTTTATGGAACTGATCAATCCAAAATTTTAAACAAATTGTAGTTTAGCTGGCTGATTGCTATTGTTTAGTTCGCTTTTATTAAAAATAAATAATATTTTTCCAAAGATTTATTGGTTATAATTTAAGTACTTACTTTAAATTTAATGTTAAATTTGTAGTAGTCTTATGCATGCACTCAAAAACTCTAGAGCAATAAGATATGCACAAACTCTCTGAAAAAGAGCTTTTTAAAAAACATAAAATAAAGTGATTAATTTGTGTGCTTAATTAATTATTTTGTATTTACTTGTCTTATTTCTTTAGTGTGTAAATATTTAATTTTGTGTCTCTTTTAACACCTTCAATTACATAAAGATATTTGTCTCCGTTGTTATTGAATATTCTAAATTTCATTATTTTAGTTGATTTACTAAGATAAAATAAATAAATGGCTTTACTGTATTTAGCAAATATTAATTTTGTTTGAAATATCTCTTATTTATGCTGGTGATGAGTAATTAGATTCAATGTTTCTATTATTTTTAATAAATTAATTACTGTAAAAATTTTATTTTTCAAAAAAAAATTATTAAATTTTTATATTTTAAAAAAATATCATTTTAAATAAATTAAATTCAAAAATTTTGTGAAAAATTTTGAGTATTTTATCAAATTTTGTGGTAATTATTAAAAAAACTATTTAATAAAAAAAATGAATAGTTACTTGAAGAAACCAAATATTTTCATTTTCAATATAGAGAGATCTTCGTTTTAAATTCTAAAGAGGTCGTCTTCAGAAAGAGATTGCTTGTCTGTGATAATGCGCTTTAGTTTAAGATTTTCAGATTATACGAGTAGATTTATAGATTTGATAGTGATATTGTTTTTCTTTAATATGAATGTCTGCAAGCTCGTAAAGTGTGGGGAGAGAGTAAAGTCTTATATGATTTAATCAGTAATATGCTAAGAAGAGAGATCAAGTGTTATAATATTTTTGACATAAGAATTTTGTGTTAGCATTAGCAATGACTTTAAATCTAAACAGATGTTTGATAGATCTAGATGAGATAATCTTAAAAGATTTGCATTCTTAAATATTCTTGTCATGATTCTAACTGTGTATTTGGTCTCATCTTGTTTATAATTGAAAAATCCAAGCAACTTAGTAGCTTCTTTTTTATATTCTTATTTTTTATTTTTTTTAAGTAAAGGGTTTTATTCGGTATCATCTTCATTTAAATCTTCCACAAGTTCTTAATTTGATGGTACTTTAGAGCTGGAAGGAGATGAAGAATCTAATACTGATATAAATTCACCATCTTTCCAAACATTAAATTTGATTTTTTTAGCGTATTGAGATTTAGAGCTGGAAGAATAAACTAGATTTACTTCATTTTATTGGATTGGTTTGTTACTTGTGAAGTACAAAGAAGAGTTTTTAATTTATGAGAGCAAGTCCAAACAAATTTCTACATTATGAATTTTGGTGACTTCTTTAATACAAAGAATAATAATAGGAGGATTTGTTAGTTTTTTAAAGCTGTCTTTTGATTTCTAGTCTAAAACATGGGCATCCATGGAAATTTATTAAAGAGTTGAAGCAACAATTTGATTTCTTGAAATGAATTTCTCAAGTTAGTTTCCTGTGGCATTACTGGAGTATGCAATATTTAGTATTTGAGGACATATTTTGAGGTTCTTTGAAGGTAAATCAAATTTTTAGTTAGGACAATACATTAGATCAAGTTTTTTTAGTTCAGTTAATTACTTACAGCAAAATAGATCTCTGAGACCTTCTTTTGTGATTCCATCACATCCATTTAGACTCAAATATTGCCATTTGATTTGAGTTTATTTTTTATTTTCAAATACTTTCTCTAGCACATAATCCTTTATTGGAGTGTAATCTAAGACAACAAAGAATAAATGGAAAGCATTTGTAAGAAGGCTGATGAACACTTTAGAAATATCATCCAATTTGACTTTTTCAGTCGTTTAATTTATTTAACATATCTTTTTACAGCTGAGATATTGCAATTTAGGCATATTAGCAATATTAATTGATAATTCTTTCAAACCTTTTAGTGTAATTTTGCTATTATAGTCAAGACACAATTTTTTTAATTGAGATTATAAAACTTGATTGGTGACAAGAGATACAACATCATCATCTGTAAAATACTAGCTATTACTTATATCGATTTATTACAATCTAACCTGATATTAGAGTAGTAAATTTACATTAACAAATGTATTCTCAGATTTAAAATAAGTAAAAGTTGTAATATTCTTTAATATTTATTCTAATTTGTTAGGTGAACCACAATTGAACAGTTCTATTTTTTTAAATGTATTAATACTTTGGCTATCATAAAGAGACGAAAACTCAATCAGACTATCAAATCCCTTATCATTAAAACACTTTATCTAGTTGTCTTGATTATTAACAATGACTTAAATATAATTATCCAGCTAAAATAAAAGAGGTTTATCTGCATTGATACTCTAAATAATTGGATCTGAACGATCAACATCATACCATTCATCTAGTATAAAATTGCTAAAATAGCCTTTAAATACTTCTGATCCCTTATAACTAATAGTGTTCTTTCCATGAATATTATTATTGTAGCACTGTCCTTCTAATTTCCAATGTTCTTAAAATATAAACATCTTAACCTATTTTAAATATTAAAATTTATTATCAGTTAAATTAGATTTTATTTTTCAATTTAATATATTCAATCATATTTCTTAAATAATTTGCATAATTAGGCATTAATATTTTAAAAAAATATAGCATTGATAATTAATTTTATTAAAAAAAAAAATATATTGATTACCTAACCATTGACTCTTCCTTTATGGAATTAGCCATATTCAAGTATTAGTCTTGATTCTTATTCTTAATCTAATTGTCTTCTGATTAGACCTTTTCTGTGCTTTTCTTCTGAATTGGAATCAATCTCACCTTCATAAATAAGTTTTCTAATTGGATATGTAATTTGATATCCGTCAGGAGCCATTTGTCCTTTGAAAAAAATCGGATATGGATCTTGTATTCTATTTCTAATTAACAATTTTTCAGATTGTGTTAGAAGAGCTAGTTTTATGCTTGAAATTCTCTTTTCTTCTTAGGGTTCCAACATAGATTGTAATATATTTGACATCCTTAGCTTTCTCAGCATTCCTTTCTTAAAGTAATATTGAGTGTTTGCTTTTCCAATTATTATTTCATTAACTACATCATTCAGTTCTCCCGCTATTTTGTACGATAAATCATTATCCAATAAAACTGAATGAATCCATTCCTTTGTTGTTTTTTTAGTGTTTTATTACTCACATAAATCTTGCAATATGTTATCATATTTTTTCCTCAGATATTTTTAGTATTTAATTAAACATATTTCCAAAATGATCTTTCCCAATGAATATATTTCACTCTATTTTGATTTTATAAATATTTTTTATTCATAAAAATTTAAGTAGAAATATTTATTCTTTTTTAATTACCTTGAATGGATCATAGTATTAATTGCTATTTTTTTAGATTAGATCTTGCTCTTGTGGACTCATGTAAACAGACAGTGCCTCGTTATAGTTTTGATCTTAATAGATGAATGTGTCTCCTTCCCTTAAATTTAAGTTTTTTTCGACAATAGACTCGCCAAGATCACAAACTACAATCTTTAAATTAAAGCTTTAGCAAAAACATAACTCAAATATAAAAACTTACTCTATGCTCAAAAAGACAATTAATTTTAAATGGGCATAAACATTTAGTAGCAATACATGAATCATGTCTAAATAGTACGTTTTTAATCAACTTTCTTATGCATCCTTTAAATTATTCTTCTTTGAAATTTTAAGGATTTTCGAGCTTTGATCTCAAGAATTTTTTGAAAGATGTTTTAGGTTTCTCTGTCACAATTATGATTAGCTTTTTTAGATCTAATTTTTAAAAATTATTTAACTTTTTCCATCCATTTTGCAATTTAAATGATTTACATGATTCATTTTCATTTTATTACAAATCTATGATGTATGTTATTTTTTCTAACAATTGCAAGTCACAATATTCTGTAAGACTACTTTCCTCATCAATAATATAATTAACTTTGTTTTCCATTTCTTAGGAATGACAAACAATGACTTTCATACCTTTTTCTCCATCTCTATAACTTGCTATCTATTTTTAAAAAAATCGTCTTAAATTGGCATAGAATATTCAAATAAATCCTCCTTATTTTATAAAGTATTTTTCATCAGACTTGATAAATTGTGAGAATTGAAAATTTTAATTTATTGATTATTTTCTGTTCGATTTAACAACCTAACAAATACGATCAGAAAGCCAAAATTAATAGCTTTTACCTATAACCTTTTTCTTTTACTACATTTTCCTCAAAAATATCAAATCAAAAATATATCTGTAACAATTATATTTAAAAGCGCAAATAACAAAAAAAATGTTAGCTTGACTGAAAATAAAATTCATCTTTTAGATTTTAATTTAAAAAATATTTAAATAATCTAATAAAATTAATTGTTTGATTTTAGAAAAGTAAGAAATTAAGTGGTTTACTGACAAGTGATTTGTTGTATTTAAAGGATAAATTTATAAAAATATTTAATGAAGATTAATTAAGTTATTTAGTTAGTAAAAGAGTAGGCATTTAATTATATCCTCAATCAATCTAAGTTAGCCAAAATATTTGTATTAAGTAAATTACTAAATAAAATTTTATTTATTAATTTGTTTTTTGTGGGTAAAATTTGCATAATAAAGTGAAATAAATAAATTAATTTATTTTTAAATGTAAATGTGACTCAATAATTAGGAGTTAAATACTTTAAATATTTAGCTTACATTAAATTATATTCCTGTCGAGGTATACATAATATCTTCAAAATTATTTATTATTTACACTTTTTACTAGCTATCAAGGAATGTTTTCATTGTATCATAAAGTGCCTTTCTCTAATTTTGGTTAGTTAAATTAGTGAGCTACTCAATACCAATATTGAATGAGTAAACGTTTTAATCTAAATTTTGCTTAGTGCTTGGCAAAGATAATTCAAACTAATTTTCATTTTCTAAAGACTATAAAGAACCTTCATGATTTAAGAATCCCTTTTGATTTCTTAAGATATGCAAATATCCTTGCTCTTTATAGCTAGCGCTCTTATTAGAAAATTATAATTAAGGTAAAGGTGAGTTAATAAAACTATAGCTGCCAATATTGGGTTATCCTTATACACCAGATAAGTTTTTCTTTAATTATAATGGAGAATTCTCTATTTATTGCTTATAGTTTTAGTATTGTTACTTTTTCTCTCCTTAATTTTAGTTTGATGCTTCATTGTATGTTTGATCATTATCTAGTTTTTGATCAAATTAATTTTCAAATGATCCATTTTTCGTTTTTGGCTTGTTTTATTGTTCACCAATAAAATTATTTTCTATGCATTCATCATTCTTAAAAGTTTCATCGTCTTCTTTACTTTAATTTTCATTCGGAGCTAATATATTACTAATATCCAAAATAGATTCTAAAGTCATTGAATTCTATTATTTTGCTTTATCAGGTTCTTCACTTTCTAAAAGCTAATTCCATGGATCGTTTTCATCAGCTTTTTTATTGCTTTTCCCCTCTGCTTTACTTGTTTAAGATGGGATTGTTTCTTAACCAAGATCTTCCTTTTCCTGTTCTTTCATAATTAGGCTTTATATTTGGCTACCTTAAAAGCAATCAATTTATTTTATAAGCTTTTAATTAAATTACAAATTAATTGATATTTCAATATTTGTTTATACTGATAAGAAATTGATTGAATAATTTATTTATTTCTAGTAGTATTTGCTTAACATTTAATTTATTTTGATTTCCTAGATTATTCAAATGGAAACAAAAATAGATTATCAAAGAAAATCTTTTAATAGCATAAAAAAAAAACATGATATTATTTAATCTACTAATAAATAATTTAGCATAAGGTCATTTTAAAAATGATTTGTACTATGAAAAATATCAAAAATATTTAAAATTTAAAAAAAAAGGATAACAAACTATAAAAATTATTCATAATTCAATTATATATTGTTTAACCTAATAAAAAAGTAAAATTAATTAAGTATTTATAAAACCAGCTGACCAGTTATAGAATGAGCTGTCTATTCCTTCTTTATAATAAGTAAATATAAATAAATAAAAAAAAGATTTATTTTTATTTGAGGTGTATTCAATTATTTTTAATTATAATTTTAGATTTTTTAATTACAATATTTGTCTTGTAAATTTTAAAATTGTAATTTATTAATGATTAAGTAGAATAATTTAATTTAGAAATATAAATAATATATATCGAAGAGAATAAAATGAGTAATTAAATGTACTACATAGATACAAATAATCAATCGAATATATATTATCAAAATTATTTTAATTAATATTACGATCATTTATTAATTTTATTTAATATTTGTTTTTACAAAAGATAACCTGTTTACATAAATAGCTTACAGTAATAAATTTTAATCAAGCAAAATTTATTAAATCTATAAATTATAAAGTATAATCACAACATTGGTGATCACTCAAATTTATTTCAATATTATATTAATGTATGGAGTTATCAATATAACAAATAGTATCAAATACTATCAAAAGGATATTTTAACTCATATTACTTATTTTTATTAGTTTAGTATCATATTTGTTCATATATAAGATAATCTGATTACATAAAAAACTTACAGTAATACATTCTAAACATAAAAATATTAATTAAGTAAAGTTCTGAAAATAAATCATCAAAATGTTCAAATCTAAAATTTATTAATAAGTAAGTGCAATAATTAAATTTATTTGAATTACAAATAATACATGCCAATAAGTAAAATAAGTTTTACAAAGAAATAATAATTTTTAATGTACTAAATAATAACAAGTAATAAAAGACTATCAAAATAATTTTTTAGTTTTTATTCTTTTTTATTAATTTAATATCATATCATTAGTATTAAAGATCATATTTTTAAAGTAAGAATTTACAGTAATATATTCTAACCATATAAATAAATTTATAAATTATTATATAAATACATAAAAATAGAATGTATGCACTATAATGAAGATAAAACTAATTTTTAATACACACATAAGATTTATTATTGTTAATGCTTATTAATAAATAAAAATAATTATAAGAAAACTGGTTATCAAGTATTGATACATTTATTCAAAATTTTATGAAGTTTGCTAATATCAATTAATTACTTAATATAAAAGAAAAATAAATTTATTGAATATTTGACGAAATTAAAAATAAAAATTATTTACAAAATATTAACAAATAAATTTACTTTATTTTAAATGAATTTTTTTACTAATTAAAACTTCAAAATTTATATATTATTTTTAAACAATTTAATTACTAAGAATCTGATAAAACTAAATATTAATATTTTAAATATAATTTAACACAAAGTTTAATTTAAATTTTTATAGAAAATATCAATTTTAGAAGATGAGCAGATAACTAATAAGTGAAGTTAGGTATGAGTGAATATGTATGGATGTACGATTGTATGTAAGTATAAATATATGTAAGCTTCAATAATTAATTATATTGGATAACTTAAAGATTTTGTATATAGTTAATAGTATGGACAATTAGATGTGATAATTCTTATTTTTGAAAGTGTTTTTCTTTTATTTAATGTAATTAAATAGCTCTCTTACTTTATTAATTATATTATTTTAATTTTATTATTCACTATGTAAAAAGAGAAACTTTTCTTTTACTCATATTTTATATTTTCAGTTAGTTGACTTCTTTTAATTTATAGTTTATTTATACAGGTTAAAAATTAATGGATTGTCTGCAGAACTATTCAAGTCATTGCTTTTTTAACCATTTAGTTAGTATTGTTGGTTTTAAGATTTTATAAAATTATTAGATCTTTATGATTAAATTTATTAGTATAAAGTAGGCTTTTGCTACATAGATTCTTATTAAATATTTTCTTTTCCGTTTTCTAATTAGCCATTTGTTATTGTGGCAAGCTTGTCTTTTGATTTATCACGATCTGGCTTTTATTGTTTATTTGTCTGGCCTTTCTAATCCTATTCATCTTAACTCTAAGATGATTAATGAGTTGATTATTGCTCTTCTTAAGAATTATTCATATTATCTTACTATCTTTCTTTGATTCTCTGCTTTCTATTTAACGATAAAGAAAATTCCTATGTTAATTTTAGTATTTAAAAAATAATATTTACTTTTATTTCAGTAGAACCTCATATTTTTATAACTTTCCTGAAATGAGTTGTAACTCATCAACATATTCCTGCATTGTTTTATTGTATAATATTTTCATTGCCTAAAAGCATAGCTAAGCTTCTTATAAGTCTTAAATATATAAATAGTTTGATGATTCATCCAAATATTTTCCCACTTTTTGTCTTACATATTATGCAGTTTATCCATCTACCTCATCGAAATCGACCTATTCAGAAGAAGTAATTGGTCTTTAAGATCCATTTTTTTCATAATCCTCTAATCTCCTAATTTATTCAATTATAATATTTCATTTAAAAATACAATAAATTATCTCAAAAAATTTAAAATAATTATTTTATCATCAAAATATAATGATTTTAAGTAATACCTCTGCAGTTACTAGTTTTCTATTTGGAGTTATTTGTATGCTTTGTATATATCAAACTTTTAATTTTTTGAAACCTTTTAAATAAAAATAATAATTATTATTAGACTTAATTAAGATTAATTTGTTTTTTAATTTACTTCGTTTTCAATTTAGCCAACTCTTTAGGAGAACCTTAATGTAGATATTGTTTCATCATAATTTTCTAAATCGCTGCTTACGTTAGCAATCATAACAGTCATACAATTACCTCCAAGACTGTCTTTTAAAACAGTTGTCATAATAGAGTTTCTATATGGAATATGGATTCTAACTCCTTTTTTCATTTGATCATTCAAAGCGACAATGACCTTTTTATAATAAATTGAATAAAATTTCAAATTAAATAACTGATTAGTTTACTTGTTCTAAGAAACTTAGAGATTTGTTAATATGTTTAGCTTCATTAAGAAGTGTGCCTTCTACTTAGCTTTTAGAAATACGTTCAGAACCAGCTAAATCAACTAAATGTAACTTTGAAAGATATTAATCACCAGTTGCCTTTTCAGTTGCTTTATTAAATTTATGTATTCAATCTAAATATATTTATTGATAATAAATATTATTTTACCTTCTAAGTTAATTGTAAAAACACAATGCGAACGTGAGGAATTGTAATTAATGGGAGTTGAGCTCATCTATTTTTATTTAAAAAGAATATTTGTGGAAATTGATCATATGAGTCCAGTATGTTTTATGTTTAAATTAATTGATAGGATTATTATTATTAGTGTTGCTTATTCAAATTAAATCTAAACAGATCATAATAATATTTCATTCTAAATCTACTTGTTTAAATCTTGCATTAAAGATCAGAATTAATAAAAGCGTTTGCATAAAATTAAGGAAAATACTTGTAAGATAAATAAAATAATTGAAATTAAGAACTAATCTAAATTTGTAGTTAGTTTTGATTTATCTAATTTATATTTTTTAGTTTTATTCGTTTAATTTAATGATCAAAGTTATAAATAAGTCTTTAAACTAATTATCAATTTACCTTTTTGATGAAATTGCCTGTAATCATTTTATCAAAACCTTCTTATTCATTCTAAATGGGATGAATTGTGATATTTTTTAGATGAATGTTACCTTCATCATCCCATTAAAACTAAACCTTGTTCCAATTTTCTGGAGGTTCCTCTAAATGAGTAGAGTCCAAAAGATCATATGCATTATCGTTATATATTTCCATATAAGATATAAAGACTTTACAATCAAACCCTTTCTTTTGGTCTATTTCATCAAAAACTCCGCTAATAACTCTTGGGATTATACCTCTAAATTACCACTATTGTTACTCTATCAAATTTATTTTACAAAAAGAAGTTAAATTTTCTAAATTATCAAATTATTCTCATTTTTAAATTTTATAATTTTATAGCTTAACTCACTTGCGTATTTTTTTTAATTTTTCAAGTCTTATTTAATTCTCATTTACAAAAATAACTAATTTTAATACCTGAACCACTCATCGTGTATGTTTTACCACTTCCTGTTTATCCGTATGCAAATATAGTGCCGTTGTATCCACTTATAAAGCTTTTAATATATAAAATGATATTATCATGTTTGTTTCACATTTATATGGAGTAGAAATTAAAATCTACAAAATATATTGAACTATTCTAATTAAATAAAAGCATCAATTTATAATATTTTTACTTTTAAAGTACGGGATATGCTACTTTTTCATACACTTCTTCCTATCCTGCATCTTGATCAAGGATATCCTTGAATGAAAACTATGTTTATTCCTAAATTTTTTAATATAAAACATATTTAAGTTGATAGCCAGTTATTTATTATTGATGCTAAAAAAAGATAATAAAGCTAATAAAAGAAATTTATAAAGAATTACTCTGAAATTCAAAGAATAATAGCCAGATGTTTATAGAGGTCTGTTAAGTATAGTCAATTAATTATTATCTTCACTCATCTCATACTAAATCACGTTTCCTGATTAGCTTTTAATAACAAATAAAAGATATATATATATATTTTATGAATGAATACATGATTAATTCTATTTATATTAAATTTTCTTTTATGCTTGCTGCTTAGTTATGCAATTTAAATGTCATAAAACAAAATAAGAATGAATAATGGCTGGCAAACTGAATAAGAAATGCTGCTCAATCTAAATAATGTCTATTTACTTTGGTTTTATTCTCACATAAACCTAAAGCTGTGATTTCTCTTTTTGATTATACATGTTACCCTATTTATTAAATTACTTTGCTCTTGAATTAATTTGTAAAAAATTATTGCAATATATTACTGAAATTAATTAGTATTTGTTTAAGTTAGTGTGTTAAATTTCTTTTTATTTATAAAATATAATAGCGAACAGGTATTAATTTAATTTAATTAATATTATTCATTCATTATCGATTATCTCACAATTTTATTTTGTTTATCTAATTTCTTAATCTAAGTCATTCATTCATTGAATATTTTTTAATTTAATATTAATTTTCATAATTTTACTAATATATTTTGTTTGTTTGTTTGATCCTTTCTTTTTTATTTTTCATTCGCATTCAAATTACTTATTCATTCAAATAATAAATATAAGATATACAATAAATAAATGAATGAATATATTAACTATCTCATATTTCTCCATTAATTTGAGTTAAAATAAATCAGATTAATTAATCCTAACAACATATGTATTAGCATTCCGCTCATACGAAATATAATATAAGAAAATAAACCTGAATAAATGTTCATTATTAGTTGTTTTATTTATGGTTATAAATTCATTCAACCAAATTTTAAGATTTAAATTCCATTTTAATGCTCTAAATTCTTTATTTAGATTTATATGATATAAATTTCATTTTATAACCCACAAATATTTATTAATTATAAGATTTATTTACAAATGTAAATTTATGTAATCTTCCAAAATTTTATTTACTGTTAAATAATAATTACATGTTCTTAATTCTTAATTTTATTTATTAAACACATTATTCAGAAGTTTATTCAGTAAAATCTGCTGAAATTAACTACTGATAAAAGATTAAATTTACAGTTTTTTAATGGATTTTATTTTAAATTATTTGATTTTTTAAATATTTAATAATTGAATATTTTATAGACTTTTCTGATTGATCAAACAAAAATTTTGTTTGAATTATCAACAACGATAAAATTAATCCATTAATGATGTGGAATTTGATACATTAACCTTTAAATAGTTTTGAACAAAATTCATTAAATAAATAAATTCAATTTACTATTTATAGAAAGGCAAAATTTAAACGTATTTTTATATAATAAAATAAAATGAATTAATGAATGAATGAACTTATTAAGGCAATTCTGCTTTAAAAAAATACTAAGTGTATAATGCATAATATACATATGAATTTAATTAAGTTAAAAGAGTAATTTTATTAAGATTTTCAATGGGCTTTTTTGGTGAAAGTGTGATGGAGGAAATCTTGGACTAAGAGGGCCTTTATATTTTAGATTAAAAGAGTTTAAAAAATGATTATAAATTGGGAAAATAATTTGGTACAGTAATAGCGTGAGGTGAGACTCTGAAAATATAAGTAGGGAGACCAATCCATAAACCAGTAATACCTTCGGTGGCAACAGTCTAATTTGTTTTAGAATAAATTATTTAGAATAAAGATTTTGAATGCTTTTTTTTGTTAATTTCTTACTCTTCCCATGCAGTCAAATATATTCTTGTAAGGGAATTTGCCATCAGGACCAGCCTTCATACCTTGGAGCTTAGTTTTGGCATTATCGAAGGGTAAAGACAAAGTGGAGCAGACAACACCAGCACAGGCAGAGGCACTTAAGTTATTTGAAAAGAATTTTAAGTTATTTTTATATAAATTTGTATTTTAATTACGTGACTTAGGTAGACATGGTATCCTTGGTACCAGTGTATTCATTAATCATTTCCTTAATTTAGTCATAGGTGGTTAACATACCCATATTCATCTATTAAAAAAATAGTTTTAGTAAATTATTTTATGTGATAACAATTAATTGTTAATTACAGAAATAGCTCTGCAAATAGTGGGAATAGAACCTCTCCAGAGAGATAAAATACCTTCTTCTCTAACCATTCTGGTCAAGGCATCACCAACATGCTTGTAGTTTCTTCTTTACTCAGGGGGTAAAAGGGAGTCACGTTGGCATCTAACCAAGGAGACATCAGCAGGGTTACCAACTAAGCAACCAACGAAACCAGAGAAAGAAGAGAATAAAGCCTTTTCACCGAAAGTCAAATTACCTTTTTATAGATATTTTTAGAATTAATTAATTAATATTTTAATGCTTCTTTTTTTAATTAATTAATTAAATGCTTTCATATTCGTTACTATGCTATTTTTTTATTTATTTATTTATAAACTAAAGAAAGATATTTATTTATTTTAATTCTTAAAAACTGCTTTTTAAAAAAATCGATTTATTACGTTTGTGTTTGGCCTTGTGGCTATCAGAAAGATATCTGAAGAGACCAAGACGGGCTGTTCCGTAAGTAATTTGTCTGAGTAAGGCAGCATCCAAACTATTTTGTTTAAAAAAGACATTTTAAAATGAGAAATTCTTTCTTTTTTTCTTTTTCTAGATGTTTATGATTGCAATAAATAGTCGAGTAATGGCTGACAAAAAATGAAAAAAATATAAGAAATTCTTATTAATTTAAACAATTAACAACAGCCAAAGAAAGAAGAATTGTTGGAGGTGTATGCTAAATTGGTAAAAATTTGTTTAACTAAGCCTTAGAAATAAAAAGGCAAGTTTTCAAACTGCAATTAACATTGTAATGGAAAATTTTTGATAGAATATTAAAAGAATAACAAAATAATATTTGATTTCTCTTAATAATTTAACTATTTATCAAGGAAATAAAAGGCCATTTTTTTAAGGTGGTTGGTTGCAGATCATAGATAAGTAATTGCTAAGATGATTGAAAGATAAATGATTAATTACCCCTTGTATAAACCTCTGACACCTTCATGTTTAATGACTCTTTGGGCAACCTAGAAAGGGTTGGTAGAGAGGGCACCAGGGCCTCCCTTGGCATTAGTTTCACCAATAACTTAAATTTAGACCTTGACTGTGTCGATGGGTTGAATGACACTGGTGGCAACGCAACCAGAAATACCACCGAATAAGAAAGGCTTAATAACGTCGAATAAATCTCCTCCCATGTTTTTTAAATATCTAAATGAAATTTTGCTTTTATTAGTTTTATTAATTAATTATAAATTTTTTAATTTTAAAATAGTTTGATAGATAAATTGATAGATATCTTTTGAATATTTATTTATTTAATGTAATACTTAAGTTTATGATTGCTACTTAACAAACATACATACAAACAAATTAATTTTTCTGTCGTCTTAATGAGGCATTTCTCCTACTTAAAACAAAATGATAGTATTTACTTGATTCAGATTTCGTAATATATGTTAAAATTTATTTCGATATCTAATACGCTATTTATTGCATTTGTTACGCACTATTTTTCTAAGATGACTTAATCCTCCTTAACAACCCTTCAATTTCAATTTATTCGTTTTTCAAAAAAACTTGGCTTCCTTAAACAACTACACTTAAAATATCTACTTTCCTTCAATATTTTTCCAATTTTTTCCACTTTTTTCTTTTTTCTTTTCTTTCACCAATATTATTTTCTATGTAAAAAGGCCTAATTCCCCTTTCAAATAATAGAAATTTCCCATAAATTAATTATTCGCTTATAAATTATTGGCAAAATCTCGCTAATTTTACTCAAACCAATGCATAATCTAAATTATTTTTACAAATTATCTGATGGCATAATCTAAATATTATTTAAGGTTTCACATTGCGTATTATTTTTTTTATAAATATGTTTTACTAATAAATGCAGATAAATATTCTTTAACAAAATTTGCAAAATCAAGAAAAAATTATTGATTAAAATCATCATAATTTTCTTAAAAGATTTTTTTTTAAAGGAAATTTCAATGACTAATTCTAAATTGTTTTTTATTTATAAATAATCTTAAATCAAATATATTTTTTATAATATTTTACATTTTTCAAATCTTTAAAAAATTCAATATTAACATAATTAAATAAAAATTTTCAATCAAGAATTTATTTAAATTTTAAAAAAAAACATTTATTTTAGAAATTAAAATTTATTTCAGTTTTAAAAAATATTTAAGATGGATGATTTTTTAAAATAAATTAGCTCATAAAATATATTTTTTAATTTGAATTTTAAGCTATATTAAAAATATATTTTAAATGAAAAAGTAATAAAAAAAAAAATTAAATGAAATTTTAATTAATGATAAAAAATATTTTAATTTTTAAATATTTATATAATTTAGATAAATAAATATATAAATGTAAACCTAATAAATTTATTATAATTTTGAATTCATAATCAATGTTTAATTAGATTTATATAAATTACTTAATTAAATAACAAAAAATATTATATAAAATAACTCAAATAAAATGTTTTAGCTATATAATGAAAGATCTCTAAGCAATATAAATATCTTTAATTCAACTAGAAAGCTTATTATGCAAGCACTAAAAATATTCAACAAGCTGTACAATCCAAAATAAATGGTATCTAATATCATTTAAATATCTAACCCAAAATAGAATTAAAATAAAAGAAACTTAATATTTATGAAGATATTTTTCAAGAAAATGCTTAAAACTTAAATGGAAAAAAATAAATTATTAATGTAAAATGATAAATTTTAAATAAATTAAATAGTACTTTAAAATATGGCTAATTTATTACTATTTTAGGACCTTCTAATAATTATTTAATAAACTTTATTCATTAATTTTAGTTTTTTTATCAAATAACAAGTCAATTTTTTTAATTTTTAATTTGCCTTGTCATACTCATTTAATTAATAAAAGTATTCTAATCTTAATTCTACTTAATATTTTTTACTCTATTTAATTTAGGTACAGAAAAAAATACATAGTCTAATTAATTGTTGGAAGACTGTAGATAAAAATATGAAAATTTCTGGTAGTTTATTACTGAAAATCCAAGAAGTCACTGAAATCGAGGACTAATAAAATTAAATAGCATGTGAAATACAAAATGATATTCTTCTCTCCTCTTATTTGTAAATTTATTTTCAAAAATGTATCCATATAAATTTATTTATTGTAAATTTTTAATGGAATTTTATAAAACCTTCGTTAGAAAAATCAAAAACAATTTCCTTCATAAATAAACATAAAATGAAGATATTTATTTGTTTTAATATTATTCATATATTAAGTATGGACAATGATAAATACTGTAAAATTGTGTTTATCATATTTTATTATCATCATTTCTAAAATTAAGTTTATAAATTTTTATTCACTGTAAGTTAAGTTATTTAAAATAAATAGTTTTTTGTAATTAATTTTTTTTGGGTATTTAAAGGTTAATTAATTAAATTTTATTTGCAATATTAAGATAAAATACAGTTAAATACTATGAAAGCACTTTAAATTACTAATTAAATTTACTTAATTGCTTTTAGAAGCTAATCAAAGAACTTATCATCTGTAAATATAATTGTTTAAATACCAAAATGTTAATTAAGTATGTTAATTAAAACTGATTCATTTTATCTTAGAATTTCAAAAATGATAGTTTCTAGTATTATTTTTATTTGAAAGGAAATATTTGTAAGTAATGAAAGTAAGTAAGTAAATTAAATGAAATTAGAATTATATTTTTTTAGGCAAAATTCAAGAAAAAAAATTAACTAGTGAATAATTAAATATCTTTTATTATAAATTTTGATTACTTATAAATTAATATATATATAGATAGATAGATATATGATATACTTTTCAGCTACTGCCTGACTTTTTGATAAATTGAATTTTATGTAAAATTTCAATTTTAATTTCTAAAGAATTGCTGAATTTTGATAATAAGTATTTTTTTTTGATTAAAATAGTTCTAAAAAATTAATTAATTAATCAAAATGCCAAGGAAACCAAAGTATATCCCAAAAGATTATGAGAATGAGTAAAGAGTGATTGAATAAATAAAGAAAAAGAAAAGATTAAATTACATGGTAGTTGTTCCTATCAACTATAATTTTGTTAGCGAATATAAATTTTGCTTTTCTGGAGACTTGGTTATAAATTTAAAGTGGTTTAGTGAAAAGAATTTGCGATTAAGCGAAAGTTATGATCAGTCATTCAAAGGAATTAAACAACTAACAAATTTGATTAATGAATAACTTATAGAGTGTGAATACTACTCAAAAGCATTTCAAGTCAACGATTATCAGCCTATAATATTTTCTCTTGAAAGTATTTCTTCTTAAAGTACTGAGTAATTAATCAATCGCCTTAAATAAGCACAAGAAAAGTGCTATTATTAGAAAATACTCGCAAATCAACTCTTTAAAAGAGGAATAAATTTATAGTAATGCTATGTTCAAGCGAAGCAAAAAGCGAATTAGATATTAAGTTAATTTAATACTTTAAACCTTCCAATTACTTATGCTATTTAGTAGTACAATCCTTAATTCAATTAACTAGAGAAAACTTATAATGGTGCAAATTATCAATTTTATAAGATATATACTGATCAAAGCAACTCAGTAGATAGAGTTCGTAACAAAACAACTTCCTTTTACAATTCTATATCAGACATGTGTCTTCTCCAAGATCCATATACAATCGAAGATGATGCTAGAGAAATGGTTGTTACAACAGTAGATGGTGTTCTCATGAAAGTTCTTAACTTGCAGAAGAATATTTTTATTCTTCCATTTTATTTTTTCATATTAAAAATCAGAATTGTAATTTTTGATTCAGAAGATTTACAAAAGTTGAACCAATATCGAAAAACTAATGTACTTTAATTTCCTCTATAGCAAGGATTTGAAAAAGAAGAATTAATTTATTAAACAAAATCTTCGCAAGAACCTGATTACATTGATTACTCTCCAAATTACGATACAAAAGGATACTTCACAATTTAGCATTAATCCTATTTATAAAACTATTTACAGAAAAACTCTGATGACGAATCATATTCTGAAAACCTCATTTTACCTATTAAAAACTCAGAAAATTTGATAATAGTACAAAGCAAAAAATTCGAATCTATTTGGACAAATTCCTCAGAATCAAATTAGCAAGAAAATCTTCAAAAAAAATCTTCTAAAGTTTTAGATTTTAATAATTCTTTTAGAGTTGAGATGGCAAAACCATCTATCCACGATGAAACTATTAGTGATTTGCAAATCGAATCTACTTAAGTCTTATTTAGCGAAACATAAAATAAATACTTTTATGACGTTGTTCCCATTCTTAAATAGATTCCAAATAAAGAATACACGCAGCCCAATATATCTAATTAGAATGAAATGTAAAAATTCATCTCTAAATTCTATCCCAACGCTATCCTTTAAAATAAAGTTTTGAACTATCAAGTTGATTGATACATTTAAATATAAAGAAAGAATACATTTGATTAAATTGATTTGTTTAGTTGATTGTGTTGAAGTTTCAAATATTCAATATTGAAAAAATTGATAAGTAAGCAATTATTTATAAATTCGCTTGAATACTTTCTAAAATAGAATATACTAAATTAGTAAACATAAACTGTCTAAAATAACTAATAAAACACTTGAAATAATAAATTTTATCAAAAATAAAAGATTTTATTCAAAGAGGAGGATCAAATTTAATAAATATTTAGCAGACACTTTAACCAAATCACTTAAAGGATAAAAAACAGTGGAAAATTTTATAAAAAAATAATTGAAACCCTTGGTTAGATTTAAAAGTATTATAATAAATGTAAATAATTTAATTATTTAGAATTAATTTAAAAAAACAACTTCTAAAAATAATAAAATAACAAACTATGTATAGACTAAATATTGTTAATTACTAACAGTATAAATATTAAATTATAAGTTATAAAAATACATTTTTTGATAATACAAAATAAAAAATTTATATTTAATAACTAAATTAATCACAAATCTAATAATTTGTATTTATCAATATAATTAATTTCCTCTATTTATATATGTTTTTAAGTATCTAATATCCTAAAAATTTAACAAAATAATATTTAAAAAGCTTTTAGAAAACATATTTATTATATATATAAATTCTGATTACATTAATTTACTTAATATATTTATTAATATATAGTAGCTTTAATTAAACAAAAAGACATTTTATCTGATATTTTATTTTTAATAATTAATTGAAAAAGAATAAAATATTTTTTAGTTTTTATAAAAAATGAAATTTAACAAGCATTTAAATTTTAAAAAATAAAAGAAAAAGCTTGTTTTTTTTGATATTATCTTGATTGCCTTTAGCGAAGCTATTTATTAAAGTTTTTAAAGGGATAAGATGATTTACATGAAGATTATACTCTCGTAACTTAGAGTTACAGTCTGAAATTTACAATTTGTGATGTTAATAAATAAATGTTAAAGATTTAATTAAGGTGATGATAATTAAATTTAGAAAAATATCTTTAAAATTCTGATTAAAAGATAATCTGCCTGCTGACTAAGACTTTAAAGTAGCATTAAAAATAAGAAGAAAAAGAAAAAGAAGAAGAGATAAATAATAATAATATTTTTTTAGTTAATATTAAAACAAACTCTAGTAAAAGTTAATCAATCAATTTATTTATTTAATTTACTATGCCGCGTTCTAAGAAGTAATAAAAAATTAGACAGAGAAGCTGGATTAATAAAGATGAGGAAGAACAGTGTTACAATATTGTAATGAAAAACCCTATCTTTTATAAGCAGCCTGTTCACACTCATGGGAAAGTAGTTTTATACGGTGATGTGATAATTGATGTCAACTCTTTTATTCAAAATTAATCCTACATTCCCAAACTATAATTAGGCATCTCAAAAATAAATAAAATAGTTAAATTGCTTAATGAAAAGCAAATTATAATATACACTGAGACACTTTGTCCTTAATTAACAGATTTTACATCAATAATCAATATTCTCAAATCACTATCTTCCAGCGAATCGTATTAATTAGCATAGTAATTAGAAAAACATTAAGAGCTAACAAATCGTTAATTGAAGCTTTATGATGACAAAAAAGAATCTAATTAATAAATCGCCTTGCATTACGATCCAGAAGTTCTGCTAAAGAAATGCCAAGAAATAGTTAAACAAAATTTAGATTTCGAAGGCTAAATCTTTGCCTTTAATCTTTATACTTTTGATCCTGACAAAAAGAGATTAAACAGATATTTAGCTACTCATGATGTTAAGCTCTTGTTGCTACTTTGTGATGATGAAGAAGAACTCAAAAGAAGATTTTTAAGCTATAAAATTAATTAGCCTCAAGGGAACATGAATCAATTTATAAAAATTCAAATACCAATCATAGATAAATAAGTAGAAGAGGAAATAAAAATCTACACTTTTGATAATTATATCATCAACTCAAAAATTACTTAAGTCTGTATAAAGCTAAGTGAAAATTCTAACAATATCCTAATGCTAAGAAAGTACAATTTTGAACCATAGGATTTGCAAGAATTAAAGAGAGTTAGGTAACTAAAAAGACAACAACACCAATAAATTGTCACTCAGCTCCTTCTTGAGCAATCTTAGAATTCTTGTTCACAATCGCAATTAACAGAAAATTTGTTTACCCACGAATCATAATCATTCTCAATCTAAACGTTCTTACAAAAATTCGAAGATAATGAAAATACAGATTGATTTCATTAATATTATCAAATAATGATTAATTAATTGAAAAATGTAAAAATTTTTAATCAATTGAAGTAATGAAATAATGAACAAGTATACGAGCAAATGATTAATTGACTTACTTACTTATTTGCTAATTAATTAATTGATTTGTTTATAAAGAGGATTGAAAAATTAAATCACAATTAACTAATTTTGTGATAATACTTAATTCAATTACTTAATCGTTATTAATTTTGAAATCAAATAATTTGACGATAGAAAATAATTAACTTAATGAATGAATTTTTTCAAATTACTTACTTTAATATTACAAATATAAATAAAATTATAAAGATCTACTAATTAATACTGATTAACTCAAAAAGTATATATATTACATCTAAGGCTATCAATAATTATAAATTCTAAATGATAATATAAATAGATATATATACTTTGATAATACTGAAGATAATCGTTAAATAGAGCATACAAAATCAATAAAATATTTATCTTACTAAATACTAACCTTAATTTCTAAATATTTTAGCATGAGCAATACAATTTTTTAAATTGTGCTTAAAATATCAAACAAACATTATCTTCTCTTGTGAAATATCATTTAATAGTTACTTATTGTCGCTTTGCTAAAATTAATTAAAAAAATCTGAATTTTCTTGGTAATAATAATTAAAATTATAATAAAGTAACTATGTATCTATCTATTTAATCAATAAAGATGATCTGATTAAATTTGTAATCAGAAAAAATTAATCATTATTACAATCAATAATTTTGATCAACAGCATCTAATCAAATTTAATTTTTACAACTCTGATATTAATTTTAGAGGTTGTAAATAAGAATTAGTTTTAAAAGTATCTAAAACTTAGATTTTACCAATAATATATACCATTAATTATATTTAAAAAATTACTTTTAGAGTTTCTCTTTTATTTAAATAAATTTATTAGCAACTAAATAACTAAAAAACTAACTATCTATTATCTAAAATTTTATAAATAATTTTTGTTTTCAATTAGAAAATTTATATGATAAAAATAGTTCTTTTTTTTTGCAATAACTTCATTAATTGTTTTATTTATACTAAACTATGGAGATTTCTAACAAATTCAAAAACAATAATTTATAATTAAGAAGAAATTAAATAACTAATTTATAAATAATTGAATATATATTTATATTTTTTTCATTATTAATCATACAAAAATATCAATTAAAAGATTAATTTTATAGTTTTTGTTGTAAAAATAAATAGATTTGGCTTTATTGTAATTATTTTTAATATTTTATTGATTATATTACTAGAAATATCTTTTAATTATGATTTATTTAGTTATTTAATATCTTGAATGGGGAAGGCCTAGTTCATAATTTTAGTTTTTAAAAGGGACAACTAATTTTTAGAAAATTTCAACTAAAATTTAAGATAAATTTAAAAAATTAATAAAACCCTGTTATTTTTTTTAGAGATAAATTATTGTTATAAATCTTAAATTTGCTATATTTTTTTAAAAATAATTGATTTAAAATATAATTTTTCGCACTTTATATAAAGTAAATTTATTTTATTTAAAATGAACTTAAATTGAAAATTCAAAATGTAAATTAAAAATTCATAAATACTTCTATTCTTATAACATGTTAATAATATAATTAGAAATGTTTGTTTGATTATGAATAATCAAAAGTAGACGTTCTTCTTATTAGAATTAATTTTAATTAATTAATATCTTTAGAAGTTAATTGTAGAAGTCATACAAAATAACTATTTATAATACAATTTAATTAAAGTTAGCATATCAAATGGAGATTGAAGAGCAGAAAAATATAAATAAAACAATGTAGCCAGAAGATTAAGCTCCTTAATCAAAAATAGACGAAATCAAGAGAATGGTTATGTTAAGAAAAACTTAGAGAAAGATACCAGCTTAAATTCTCAACAGGAGATACAAAAAGTTATAATAAGTAAGTGCCAACTTCATAATATTAAATTTTAGTGTCTCAGAAACAAAAATTAAATATTTTTAAATAAAATAAAAAGTTGATAGAAGAAGATGATTTTTTTAGTGAGGAAGCTATAAAAATGAGACAAGTAATATTTAAATTAATAATTTAATATAATATTTTATTATTTAAAACAGCCTTTACTTTATTATCTCTATTGCGGTCAATATTTGAAATAATAAGCAGAGAATTTTAGTGAATTATCATTTGCATAGTTTTTAGAAGAGTTGATGATGAAAGAAGAATATAGACAGCAATTAGAAGACGAATATAACGCATCTAAAGAAAAGGATTTGCTTCCAAAGGTAATTTTTATTATATAAACAAAACTCTTCGAAAAATTTTGAACATTCTTAATAAACGTTATTATGTATAGAGGATGATTTATGATTAAACTATTAGTGAATAAGAAAGAGAAGATTATGAAGATGAGTTGATAACGTTCATGCACAATTAGTTTTTAATTGGAGAAGAAAAAGATCACTTTAATTATGATGAGATTGATAATGACGAGTAAAATTCTATCTTAAAAAATAAATAATT
Organism: Tetrahymena thermophila SB210; assembly: GCF_000189635.1. Taxonomy (NCBI): domain Eukaryota; phylum Ciliophora; class Oligohymenophorea; order Hymenostomatida; family Tetrahymenidae; genus Tetrahymena; species Tetrahymena thermophila. The sequence continues at coordinate 253,637 of NW_002476052.1, forward strand.
TACATTAAGAAATTTATATTATTAAAATAAAGAAATTTAGATGATAGAAAAATAATTGACTAAGATCAAGAAGATAAATATTTCGATGATGAAGAAGAAAATGAAGTTGATCCTAGCAAATCTGAATATACTGGTATAGAAGACTATTGAGCAAAAAAAGGAATAAATAATAAATTAGAAATATTATTTAATAAACTAGCTAAAGTATTAAATAGAAAGAATAAGTAAGCCATATAAACATACTTATTTCTTACAATTAATTGATATATATATTTATTTATATGAGATAGAATATTATAAAAGTTTTTTTGTTAATTTATGTTGAATTTTATATCCTTTTAATAGTTAAAAATGATTGATTATTAAAAGGGATTTCGAAGATATTTATATCAATAAATAGTCAATTTAATCTACTTAAATATTTTTATCTTTACTAAAATAATTTAAAATGAATTTTTTAATTTAAGAATTAATAAAATTTCTAATAAAATATTTTATTCCTTGTTTATAAAGAAAAAAACAAGATTAAAAACAGGAATTTAAACTTAAATCTAAGTATTTAAATGCTAAGAAAGAAGAAATAAAAATTTAATGATAAGAAGCAAGCCCTTTACATAAGTAAAAAGCCTGAAGATAATAAAAATTAAATGTCTTACAAATATAGTTTATCTAATCAGCCAAATTATTATTTTTTAATTCAAATTTTAGGCAAATATGATTAAATCTTTTATTAAATGAAAAAAATTATATTTTTTAAAAAGTATTGTAAATTAATTCTTATTTTTTATATTGGGAACATTTAGATTAGTATATTATGTAAAATAAAACTTTATTAATTATTGAACTGGTAAAAAAAATTAATTTTTTATGAATAAACTTAACTAATATTAAATATAACAATCAAAATATGATCTTTTATGGATGATCGAAAAATAGAAATATCTTAAACATTTTAACATATGAGGTTAGTTTAATTTAAAGGGTAAATACTTAGAAGGAAGGAATAAATTTTTTGTAGTGAAAATATATTTTTGCAAAGCAATAAATCTATTGATTAATTTAATAGATTTAGTAGTTACAGAAGATTTAATTGGTTTTATTATTATTCAGTAACTTATTATTCAATATGAGAAAATAACTCAATCAAAATATCTTTGGAGTTAATTATTGTTATTAAAAAGCTAAATAAATTAATTGATAAATTAAAATTTCTAATGTGAAAATTAAATTTGCAAAATAAAGTACTTTTGATTAATTTATCAGATTTAGTTGCTTTTGAATATTTAGTTGAAATTATATTTATTACAATAATTTATTATTTAATATGAGAAAATAGCTTTAAGACATTTACTTCAACATTTTTATTTTATTTATTAATGTTAATTATAAAGATGAATTTATGGATGAATTAAATTTATTGGAATAAAAATGAAATTTGAGTTTATATTAATCCTACAAGTTGATAGATGATTTTATTATGTTAATGGAAATAATAGTACGATTATTTTAGGTAATGTATTTATAATTATGCTGAGGAAATTTAGAGTAATGCTGGATCTGATGATATTGGATAAGTATCATTTAAATTTAATAACAATATTTTTGGTAAAAAAGATACTTTTTTTAAAAAAAGGTAATAGCATATGACTATTTTCGGCTGAGAAAAGCAATACATTAGAATAAAATTGATATATAATTGACTAGATAGATCAAATTCTTATTTTTTAATCATTCAAGTGTGTTTTTTTTTTTTTTATGCAAGAATTTAAAAATAAAGCTAATAAATTTGCAAGTCAGCCAGCAAATTAATTAATTATTAAATAAATTAAATTGATTATAAAATAATTAGAGAAAATAATAATAATAATAACAATTATTATTAATCGCATTAGAACTATATTTTTATTGTCATTATTTAGGAATAGAAGAAATAAGAAAATATTTTAGGTTTTAAGTGATAAATGAGTGTGTAAATTTAGAAATATTTAGCAGATATTTCACCTAAGTACGAGAATGACTTTATTACTTTTGATTAGTTTAAGGAAATTATAAATTAGATGGCTAAAATCGATAGCAGATGTGAATTCAATGATGAAGTTATTCAGTAGTTATATGATTTTGTTTTTTATAAGTAAAATGGATAAGTTTGTTTCGGGGCTGTCGTAGGTCTGACCTTGGAAATACTTAAGGAGAGAACTAGCTACACTCCTGCATAAACATAGGAATTTGAGGTTTAAAATCCGAATCATAAGACTTTGTGGTAACAGGTTTTACTTGTTATTGACTAATTGACCAGTGACACTTTACATCAGATGAAGTATATTTATGAGCAGTGTGTAGAAGATTTGTATTCTAGTTAAGATGGAGACAGTGATGAGGATGGATTAGGGAAAAAGAAGTCTATGGATCCCACTAATGGAGTTGATCTGGACTTTATTGCCTAGAAAGTAGAACAAATGAACTCCTTGAATTAGAGCGAAAAAGAAAATATTGATTTCCTTTTCAAATGCATTTAGGATGATTAAGGCAGAGTAACGCATGCCAGTTTAGGTGACTTGATGAGCTTGTTAGAGTAATATTGGATCAGTTTAGTTTAACAATAAGCAGGAGAGAGCTAGTAAGCTCAGTCAAACAGAGGAAGTACAGTTATTTAAAATACTTAAAAGGTGAATAGCTTGACTAGACTCGAAGATGATGATGACTAGCAATCTAAAAATAAGAAGGATGAATAAGACCAGTAAGATGAAAGCAAATAATATTATAAGTACGATTATATGCAAGATCTTGTTCACAAAGTTGATCAGTTAAAGTAAATGAAGGGACAGAAAAGTTCATTTTATGAAATAGTGGACGACATGTTCAATAATTTGTTGCTGCTAGGCACGAAGTTGGACTCGTATGAAATGGAGTTAGAATAGTAAACGAAGAAGAGTGCAAAATAATAAAATGAAACGATGAAGCTAGAATAAAAAGTAACTTATTTGGAGACAGAAATGAAAAGAGTGATTGAATATAAAGATGATCTTGAAGCTCAATTTGATGATTTAACAAAAGAGTATGATATTTTAGAATAGAAGTATACAATCAAAGAGTAGACAGAGAAAGAGAATCAAAAAGCATTGGAGAATGTTTCTAAGTTAGAAACTCAATGTGCCTAATATAGCAGAAAGCAAAAAGAGCTCGAATAGAAGAATGAGTAGCTCAAATTAGAAAATGCAGATTTAAAATAGGAAAGTGATAAAATGTATGGTTTGTTTTAATAGGCTTAAGAAGAGCTAGATTAGATTAAACAGCAGCTTTCATAAAACTAAACAACTCAAGCTTTAAACAATTTCGAATAGCAAAATAAAAACTAAACAGACTAAGTACTCTTGCAGAAATTAAAAGATGAAAACAGGGCAATTTAGATGAAGTTGCAGATCTTAAACGACGAAGCTAAAAAGTACAAGCTTTAATTTGAAAGCAGAGAGGAAGAGTATTAAGAGCTACAAAGAGTGCATAAATAGTTAATGGTACAATACGAAGAAGCTTGTATTGTAGCCAGAGACAAACCCTTAAGGTTATTCAATAATGATGGTACAGGCAGAAAATCAACAAGATATTCAATAAAGCCTTTATCTGGTGGTTTTGGCAGACAATCTGTCAATAAATAAGCAAGACCTTCAATTCAATTTGGCAATAATAACAAAACTAGCTTAATAGGATTTGACAACAATCAAAACCAAGATCAAAATAACAGAATTTCCTTCAATTACTCCACAAGAGGCAGCGTCTTCAACGAAGAAATAAAACAATCAAATGGAAATAACTTTTATCTCAATAGTGAAAACTCAATTCGTTCAAGGTAAATTCTTCAACTAAAATTAATTAACAATATAATATTGTAAAAAACAAACATTTTAGAAAATAAGCAAATAAATTTTTTGAGTCTTGATAAAATAATTAGTAATAATAATAATCACAATAATTTGCTGCTTTAACTAAGTTTTTCCTAATTTTTAAGTCATTTGTAGACTAAATTTATTCTTCCTTTTCACTTCAACTTTTACTAATATTTAAAAAAGCATTTATTACAGAAAATACCAACGTAGAAAAAGAAAATAAGAATAAATTTATAAAATAACATCAAGCAACATTAATTAATTAAATAGATTTAATTTCTTTATTTAGGTTTTTTGAAGCAAATTATTAAAAAAAAATATTTTTTAATTTAATTCAAATAAATTTTAATTGAGTTTAAAAATACAAAACATCCAAAAAATATTAAAACTCTTCATTTATTAAAGTTTAAATCATTTAACAAACTTATTTATTCTAAAACATAAGCAAACATTTATTAATTTTATTCATTTATTAATTTATTAAATTAGTTATTTGCTTTTTTATTGATTATTTATTTATTATATTTCATTTAATTTATGATTTATATTTTAAATAATTGTTTGTTATTTAATAGTGTTATGAGCGGTAGATAGTCAGTTAATTTTGATAAGTTTTGGGACCAGTTCTAGAATAGGATGAGTATTGCTAATTAAACTGGATAGCTTTAAAAATAAACTTCTTAAAATGATAATTAGCCTGCTTCTAGTCAAGTGCTTGATCCCAGTCATCCTTAATATTACGCTAACTTTTTAGCCTTTGATGAAAATGAATTGTATGCTAGAGACTTCTTAAATTTGAGAGATCATAAGAAAATTCAATAAATTTTAGATAAATATAGTGATGTTGATAATCCAAATGAGATGAAATGCTTTAGTGATTCGATTTATAGGATTAATAACTCTAATGAGAGAGAAAGAAGAATTTTATTTGCTACTCCTTATAACATTTTTATTTTGCACCCCAAAACTCACAAGGTAATTCGTAGAATTCAAATAGATAGAATTACTAAGATTACTTTTTTGAATAAATCTGCTTACTTATGTGTTATTAGTATCAAACAAGAGTATGATTATCTAATTGAAACCTACAGAAGAGCTGATTTTAATATGTTCTTGATGTAGACAATAAAGGAAAGATAGTTAGCTCCTTATAAAATATAATTCGCTGATGAGATAAATATTCAATTCAGAGGAATCAAAGATAAAATTAATATTGGATAAATGGACGAAAAAACTCTGCTAAATAGATTCTAAGCTTCATTTAAATCTGCTCAAATGGTTGGTTTCTTAGAAATTTGCAAACATAACTGGATCAAAGACTTCTTTTCCGAGCCTTGGAAGGAGTACTTTTTCGTCTTATCTAATATTGGATTGGTAAGTTTTGCCAAACCAGGTGATTCCAAGCCCTTACTTTTCATTCCTATAAATGATGCATTAGTAATAAAGGACCCAGCTGGCTAAGAAAAGAAATTTTGCATTAAAATCTTCTATTAAAACTCCAACTAACACTACATTCTCGCTTGCTAAAGCAAAGCTGACCAAGACAAATGGCTTGACTCGATAAGAAAGGTTATCTATCAAAGTGTAAATATTAATGCTAAAAGAGACTAAATTATGAAATCCCAATATTTGGACCCTAAGGATGTCATTTAAGAACAAGATGATGAAAATTGAGTTGATTTTTTCTAAAAATAAATCAAACTTACTTTCTAACCAAATCAAATATAATCAATAATAAATAGATAGATTTGCTAACAAAATCCATTGGCTTGGCATATTTTTTCATTAACAAATTGAATTAATTTAAAACATTATTTACATTAATATAAATTTATAAATAAAAAACACAATCTTAAATAATTATAAAAATAAATGTTTATTTTTTTTGTAATTTATTTTCTGAATTTCTAAAAAAAATTAAATTACTAAAAAATATTAATTATTTCCAATTTTTAAAATTAACAACTTATTTGCTTTCTTTATTAGGATAAAAATTAAATCTTAAAATAATTTTTGAAAATTATTATTTTTTCTAAATTAACTTTTTTATTTAATGATACTTGCATAATTCATAATTTAATTTAATTAATTGGTGTTATATTAAAATATTAAAATACAACCTAACACTAATAATATTTATTGTTTATTTGTTGTATTTGTAAATATCAGTATTATTTTTGGCAAAGATAATTTATTATTCAATCAAATTTAAATCATTTATTTGTTATTATGTATTAAAATAATAATAATAAATACCAATAAAATCAATTAGAATAAATCATAATACATAAAAATAAGTATTATGCATTTTATTTGAATTGTAAAAATATTAATTGGATACTAAAAATCTAAACTAATTTAGATATGTATGAAAAAAACACAATTAATTATTGATTTAATATATAAGGAAGTGTTTATTGGTTTTTAAAAAGCTCTCTAAATTCCTAATATTTTTTAAATCAAAGAATTTGAACTTAATATTTGTTTTTTTGCGTATTTTTTTAATTGAATATAATTGAAATTTCAAATTTATTTTTAAAGATTGATGGATTAATTAAGCCAAAGTTAATATAAAATAATACTAGAATTTTAGAATAGGTTAAGTTAATGTAACAATTAATAGAAATAGCTGCAAATAAGAGAGGCTAACATTGATTAAAATACAGGTAATTTGTTGATTTATTTCTTCATATTTATAAAATTTTATTGAAATTATTTTTTTCAGATGAAGATGTCTCCAATAGCTGCACTCCTGAAAAAGTTCTTCAGCCTGTTATGCTTAAAAGCAATTTAAAATAAATAAATTAAAATAGTTACACTAAAAAACCTTTAGAGGCATTTAAATGTTAATCTTTTGCAGAACATTTGTATTAAAATAGCAATCAAACTGAATAAAATAGGCAACATCAAGGCTTAAACGAATAATAATATGCTACTTTGAGTCCATTTTAATAATATTAAGTTGTATAAAAAGAAAGAAATAATTAAGAAATACAAGACACAATAAACGCTAGCTTTAGTTAGAACTAAGCTAGACAAAACACTTAGCAAAATTAATTTTTATTCCAGCAGAAACTGCAAACACAGATAAATTATGAAGACGATTAAAATGAGGAAAATTGTCAATTGAAAACACAGAAAGAAATAGGTTAATTTAAACAGTTCGAAAATTAAAATAGTAGAGAATTTGAAAATAATTAAAATACTAATGAAGATGAAGATAATGAGTATAAATAAGTTCTATCTAGTGAAAGAAAATAAAATTTATATGTAGTGTGGTAGTTAAACTAAAAAAGAAGTAGGCAATATTCTTTGTAAGAAGAATAGCTGCAAAAAATAGTAGATTAAGAAGAATAACTTTAGAATAAAACATTTTAAATTCAATCTGATTATCAATAAAGTAAAGAACAAGAAACATATTAAAACAAAAGTGTTAGAAATTAGCAATAAAAAATATTTGATTGCGATTTAAATGCTAAAAGAATCAATCAAGCCAGTCAATAATAAGAATGTTATTAAAGGTTCATTGATGTGGACAAAGAAAATTATATTCCAAATACAAATTTATAAGCTGCAAAAGAACAATTGCTTAGAGAAATAAATGAAAGCAACTAAAAGGAGTAATAGGCAGCTAATTATAAGGTAAATTAACAAAATGTCTTACAATCGAGAGATTAAAGTCTCAAATCTACTAGCTAATTTGGTAATCAAAATATACCAACTAATCGTAGTAAGAGAACTTTTTCTGTAGAAAATGTAGCTAAAAATTAAATCAGTCAATAGCAGCCATTAATTTAGTTCAAATAATTGTCAAACATGGACACAATTTAAGGATAAAATTAAATGAGCCATCAGGTTTCTTTTGGATAGTCTTTAAATATAGAACAAGCAATTAAGCAAGATGTTAATGTAAAGTTTGAAGTAAAGAATGCATAGAAATCAAGAATTCAAGTTGCAAGCATTAAAGAAATAGAAAAGCTTATTACACAATAAGATAATCATCCCTCAGAGTTAAGTATAATTCCTTAGCAGGAATTTTCTTCAAGATAGCCTTCTTAGAGAAACTCTTCTTAAAAAAGCTTGAAGAAAAATTAACAAAGTGTCCAGTCTAGCTAATTAAAATAGTTGCCTCCCAAATCAGCCAAAAATGGAAGGTAAAAAAAATTATAACAATAAATCTAATTTAATTATTTGAAATAAAATAAAAAAGTTAATTGAGAAAAACAAAAGCTGAAAAACTGATCAAAGAAATAAAAAATAAAAAAATAAGCTAAAAAATCCTCTTAGAAATACTTTAAGAGCATTTAAGCGAGTCTGATTCGATCTTATAAAATTTTGAATAAAAGTTAAAAAGTAGATGTTTTATATAAAATTGATAAAATAATAAACTTATATAAACAAAATATGTAAATAAAAATATAAATTATATATATAGAGTTCTTTATTTGTCTGTCTTATTTATTTATTTTTGCTAAATATAATAAGTCATTTCTATTTATTTTAATTGCCTCTTGAGTTATAATTTTTTAGAGGGTTGTTTTCATACTCTTAAATCATAATATATCAAAGTTAGAATTATCTATTTTATTATTATTGTAAAAATATTAATTAATTGGATAATAAAAATCAAAGCAAATTAGATATGAATGTATTGAAGCACAATTAAATAATCTTTTGTTATAAAATTATTTGATTAATTAGTAAATAAAAAGGGCTGGCTCTCCAAATTCCTAAGACTTTTTAAATCAATCAATTTAAACTTTCTATTTGTTTTTTGTGTATTTTTTAATTGAAAATAATTGAAACATAAAATTATTTTCAAAAATTAATGTAATTAATAAAGTTAATATAAAATAATTCTAAGATTTTAGAATATGTTAAACTAAAATAATAATTAAGAGAAATAGCTGTAAATAAGAGAGGCAAACATTGATTAAAACACAGGTAATTTGTTGATTTCATATTTATATAATTTTATTGAAATTTTAATTTCAGATGAATATATCTCCAATAGCTGCGTTCCTAAGAAATTTCTTCAATCTTTCATGCTTAAAAGCAAATTTAAAAAAATGAATTAGAATAGTAACAATAAAAAACCTAGAGAGGTATTTAAATGATAACATTTGTAAGAAAATAGTAACAAATTGAACAAAATAGGCAGAATCAAGGCTTAAATGAATAACACGTGATTTTGAGTCTATTTTAATAATACTAAGTTGCATAAAAAGAAGAGATAATTAGGATACATAAGACACTTTAAATGCTAGCTTTAGTTAAAACTAAGCAAGAAAATAAACTTAACAAACTAATTTTTATTCCAACTGAAACTTCATTGCAGATAAATTATGAAGATCATTGAAATGAGGCAAGTTGATATACAGAAAGAAATAGGTTAATTTAAACAGTACGAAAATTATAATAATAGAGTGTGTGAAATTAATTATTAATAATAATGTAGATGCCGACATTGAGTACAATTAGGTCATATAAAAGTGAGAGAAAATAAAATGTATATCTAATGTGGTAGTTAAACTAAAAAAGAAGTAGGTAATATTTTATGTGCGAATGCGATTTAAATGCTAAAAGAATCAATCAATTCAGTAAAGACACTAATTTGTAAAAGTTGCAAAAGAATCAGAGAGATAAAACAAAATAGCTAAAAGGAGTAATAGATAGCCAATATAAGATAAATTAACAAAATTTGTTGCAATCAAAAGACTAAGCTAGAATAATCCCTAATTTGATAATCAAAATATTCTAACAAATCGCAAACTACTGAAAACTGATCAAAGAAATTAAAAATAAGAAATAAGCTAAAAACCCTCTTAGAAATACTTTAAGAGTATTGAAGAGAATTTGATTCCATCTTATGAAATTATGAATAAAAGTTAAGAAGTAGATGTTTTCTATAAAATAAATTTTTTAAAAACAAAATATATAAATACTTATATTAATTATATATAATAGAGTTCTTTGTTTGTCTTTCTGTATTTTTTATTTACATTTGCTATATATAATTTATCCATTTAGATAGGAGTCTTGTATCTTTTTAGTTTGGGCTCTCTTACTGCATGGGTTAAAAATAACCCTATATAATTTCTTATTATAGATTTATTGAATATTGTTTAAAAAATAATTAAATATATTAATAATAAAATAATTAATTAATTACTTTTGTATCGAAATTAAAAAAAATCAATATTTTAACAATATAATCTTAGCTTTAATTTAAATGAAGCAAGAATAAGATTCAAGCTCATTAAATGTGTTTTAAAAGCTTGCATAGCAATTAGAATAAAATAAATAGTTTAGAGTCATCCATATAGATGAATAAAAAGGATTATTTGACTAAATTATCACCGCAGAGAATCTCCTTTCAAAATCTCATCATGCAATCAAAATCATTTCCATTTTTGATGGCATAGATTCAGTTTCTTAACAAAAACTATAAGATGCCAAAAAATAAGCATTATTTTTGAAAAATGTTAATCATTAAAACATAATCAAATACTTTGATGAGTTTTAAATTGGCTTTAACTACTTTATTGTCATGGAAAAGTATGAAAAAGATCTTTATCAATTGATTGAAGACTTCAAAAACCATGAAACCGAAATCCCAAAACACCTCTTAGTCAGCTTTGCTTATTAGATACTATCTGCTATTAAACATCTCAAACAATAAAACAGAGTTCTTATAGATCTCTCCTTGAGAAATATCTTGATAGACAGTCAAAATCAAATCAAGCTATACGATTTAGGTATAGCGAAATAAGAGTAGGAAGAGCTCACCTCTTCTTTTATTCTCACAGCATTTCTCAAAAGATCTCTCTTTTATTATCCTCCTGAATTACTAGGAGAATTTGAAATGAGCGGAGAATTGAATAAAAAGAATAAATTAAAAAATTTCTTAGATGCTGATATTTGGGCATTTGGAATATGTCTATATGCTCTAGCAGGAGCCTCTTAATAAGAATTATCCTCAATTAAATCAAAAGGATACCAAAAATTGACATCTCTTGATAAGTGTTTGAATTCAATCCTTTCTTAGATTCTTACTTTAGATCCAAACTAAAGGCCTAGTATTTTAAATATATTAGATTTCTTTGAAGATATGAGGAAGTAAATATGGACTTCTGATGATTCAGCAGATCTCTATGAGCATTTTTTGGAGAAAATGAAGGATAGTTAATGGTATTTGTCATATCAATTTATTAACATTTGCTGTCAAATATAACAAAAAAACGAAACTTATTGGTTTTATTTAGGTTATACATAACATTAATTAAATTTTTTAAGTGAGGCTATCAAATCATATTAGAAATGCCTAGAAATTAATCCTAAGGATGACATTTGCTATTATAATTTAGGAAAAGCTTATAAAGAAAAAGACTTACTGGATGAGGCTATCAAATCATATTAGAAAAGCATCGAAATTAATCCCAAGGATGATGATTACTATAACGGTTTAGGAAGTGCTTACAGAGCAAAAAGCTTACTGGATGAAGCTATCAAATCATATTAGAAATGCCTAGAAATTAATCCTAAGAATGATAGTTGTTTTTATAATTTAGGAAATGCTTACGATGATAAAGGCTTACTGGATGAGGCTATCAAATCATATTAGAAATGCCTAGAAATTAATCCTAAGGATGATATTTGCTATTATAATTTAGGAAATACTTAAAAAGAAAAAGGCTTACTGGATGAGGCTATCAAATCATATTAGAAAAGCATCGAAATTAATCCCAAGGATGATGATTACTATAACGGTTTAGGAAGTGCTTACAAAGAAAAAGGCTTAGTGGATGAAGCTATCAAATCATATTAGAAATGCCTAGAAATTAATCCTAAGGATGATATTTACAATTATAATTTAGGAAATGCTTACGATGATAAAGGCTTACTGGATGAGGCTATCAAATCATATTAGAAAAGCATCGAAATTAATCCTAAAAATGATAGTTGCTATTATAATTTAGGAATAGCTTACAAATTAAAAGGCTTACTGGATGAGGCTATCAAATCATATTAGAAATGCCTAGAAATTAATCCTAAAAATGATAGTTGCTATTATAATTTAGGAATAGCTTACAAAGAAAAAGGCTTACTGGATGAGGCTATCAAATCATATTAGAAAAGCATTGAAATTAATCCCAATGATGATGATTACTATAAGGGTTTAGGAAATGCTTACAAAGCAAAAGGCTTACTGGATTAAGCTATCAAATCATATTAGAAATGCCTAGAAATTAATCCTAATAATGATATTTGCTATTATAATTTAGGAAATACTTACAAAGAAATAGGATTACTGGATGAGACTATCAAATCATATTAGAAAAGCATTGAAATTAATCCCAAGGATGACGATTACTATTACAGTTTAGGAAGTGCTTACGATGATAAAGGCTTACTTGATGAGGCTATCAAATCATATTAGAAATGCCTAGAAATTAATCCTAAGGATGACATTTGTTATTATAATTTAGGAAAAGCTTACAAATCAAAAGGCTTACTGGATGAGGCTATTACATCATATTAGAAAAGCATTGAAATCAATCCTAAGGATGACGATTGCTATAATAGTTTAGGAAGTGCTTATGATGATAAAGGCTTACTGGACGAGGCTATCTAATCATATTAGAATTGCCTAGAAATTAATCCTATGGATGATAGTTGCTATTATAATTTAGGAAACACTTACAAAGAAAAAGGCTTACTGGATGAGGCTATCAGATCATATTAGGAAAGCATTGAAATTAATCCTGAAAATGATAGTTGCTATTATAATTTAGGAATAGCTTGCAAATCAAAAGGCTTACTGGATAAGGCTATCTAATCATATTAGAAATGCCTAGAAATTCATCCTAAAAATGATAGTTGCTATTATAATTTAGGAAAAGCTTACAAATCAAAAGGCTTAGTGGATGAAGCTATCAAATCATATTAGAGTAGCATCGAAATTAATCCTAAGGTTGATGCTTACTATAACAGTTTAGGAAATGCTTACAAAGTAAAAGGCTTACTGGATGAGGCTATCAAATCATATTAGAATTGCCTCAAGATTAATCCTAATTATAATAGTTGCTATTATAAATTAGGATAAGCTTACAAATCAAAAGGCTTACTGGATGAGGCTATCAAATCATACTAGAAATACCTAGAAATTAATCCTAAAAATGATAGTTGCTATTATAATTTAGGATTAGCTTACAAATCAAAAGGCTTACTGGATGAGGCTATCAAATCATATTAGAAATGCCTATCACTGAACCCAAATAATAAAAATTGCTAGAAAAATTTAGAAATAACTCAAGGCAAAAAAAAATGATAGAAAAAAAATATATATTAGAAAGATAAATAATTAATTATTATTAATACTTGACACACAAAAATATAAGCTATGCAAAAAAAATTATATATATATATATAAATTTTAAATTAAATTTTATTTCACATTATATTCTTTAATTATTCTAAGATATTATCTAATATGAAAGGTTTAATTCAAAAAGTTTTTTAAGAATTCTTTAAAATTAACTTTATAATTTTTAAATTTTAAATTAATTAAATTAAATCAATATTTCTACAATTAAAGTTTTATATTTTAAATTAAATTTTTATGTCAAAAGAATTAAATGAAACTAAAAATTATAACTATATTTTGAGTAAATTATGATAAAAAATTAAATTATAACTTAGTTTTAATTAAGATCATACTTACAGATGAAAAAACCATAACATATTAGGAGTTAGAAAATTTTTAATACATTTAAAGAAAAAACAAACTGTAAATATTCTTTAATTATTTTTATAGAGTATACTTTTTTTATTTCAAAAATTAATTCATAATCACTATATTTCATATAGATCATATGCTATTTATGGTAGATAATTTTTTGAATATTATTTAAATATTTTCTAGAAAGCTATTAAAGATAATATCTATGATTCAACTTTTTTAACTAATTTTATTTTTTTCGGATTAGTTATCTTCTTAATAATTTCTCTATTAGATTAGTTAAAAATATAACCTTTCATTATTCTTTCAATAAGTAATGAAGGTAAAATTGATATATTTTATATATTTAAAAGAAAGTTTGAGTTAATTTCTTCCTAGTTTGTTAGAAATTCTTGAAGATGATAAAAGCATTCTATATAATAATACTAAGGCATAAAATTCACTTTTATCTTTTTTTTTGATTAAAGACTATTTATTATTTTATGTAATTCATAGAAGTCTTCACAGAATTTATTATAGCATTTCACATTTTAATTTTGTGTAGAGACATCATAGTATTAAAATCCTTCATTCAAGTTCAACTCTATTTTTTTAACAAATTTTAAATCAAGTCTACAGAGTTGCTCATTTATATGTTACAATCTTTCATGTTACTTAGAAGAAAAAACTTTGACAGAAGATTGTGCATCAATAATCAAAAACAAAAATAGTACAAAATAAATTGAATTCCAAATTATTATCAGCAAATTATTCACAGAAAATATGTCTTAATAGAAATTTTAGTTGTTTTAAAAATCAAGCAAAACTTTGTTTATTCCTACAAATACTATAAACAAAATAAATCTTATCATCTGAGCAATAAAATTTATTATTTAATATGTCTTATTGAGATGATAGCTAAATCGTAAAATACATTTGTTGAATAGAATACTGAATAATACAGCACAATGATAATCTTTAGTTTAACTTAAAAAGGCTATGCTTAAACACTAAAAGGCTATGATAATCAAATTACAGAAAATTAAGCTTATTAAAGGACCACTATAAAAATAAGATGTCAAAGTTAAATAGTAAGTAAAAATTGTTGTAAAATTTTTTGTTATTTTTAAAGCATATTCTTTCAAATTTTTAAATGTAAAATCAAATTCACTAAATTGACCATTAACATCACTTATAATAGCTGACCATATCGATATAGTTGAAATATAAAAAATAATTTAGAATTAATAATTAAAATAAACCAATTATCTGTAATTTAAAGGAATTGTTTATTTTTGTAATAACTCAAGGTTAAAAAAAAAAAAGAATTAAGCAAGATTCTGAATAATTCTAGCAAGAAAAAACCTAAATCTTAAAACTAGTTAAACTTGGCTACTCATTTTATCAGCAAAAATAGGATAAATCCAACACATATTTAATATATCCAAAACAATAAAAATTGTTTTATAAATATTTTATTAGACGCATCCACAGTAAATTAAAAATAATTTATCGAAGCTAAAAATTATCCAGTAAGTATAAAAGTAGGATATTTCACTACTTTAATAAAATTTAATGCTGAATACAATATTAAAGATATCAAAAGAGTAATTGAGTCCCAAAAAAATTGTTGTAATTACTATATGCTTCTTGTAAGCAGTAATATCTTATAAGAAATCCATTCTATATTGCTTGTTTTTTAGTTTATTTATTTTAAAAAGCATTGTATTTTTACTTTTTCGCTCTTATTTAATTTACTTTTTAGTTTGTTATTGAAATTAATATTTTTCATTAAAATATATAAAAATGTGTTTTAATGTAAAAGAAATACTTTTGTATAGAAAATAGATTTTGCAATAAATTCTTAATTAAGTTTTTATAGCATCTAGTTAGTTAGTTAGTTAGTTAGTTAGTTAGTTAGTTAGTTAGTTATGTTGACACTTTAACTTATTCAAAAAATATAAAAGAAATAACTATAAGATTGAAATTTGAAAATAGTTATTGCATAGGAATTACTTGTTAAAAACTATTAAATTTATATATTATGTTAAATCATCTCCTTAAAGTGATTATAAAAGTGCTTAAAGCTTTGAAAGCAAAAAGAATTTTTCTAGAAGCTTAGCATAGCAATTAATTTGCAAAATAATTGATTTGACTAAATTTATTTCATTATCTACAAATAGAATTTTTCTATATAAATCATTTAAATATACTCTTTAATTAAATAGAGCAAATTACAAAATTCTTATTAAATATTTCTAATTATTATTTAGAATAAAAGAATTTTATTAATTAAATATGATTATTTCTTAATCTATCTAAGAAAATTTCTATATAAATTAAACCTTATATAAATGTGTTTTAATGTAAAAGAAATATTTCTGTATAGAAAATAGATTTTGCAATAAATTCTTAATTAAGTTTTTATAGCATCTATCTAGTTAATTATGTTAACACTTTAGCTTATTCAAAAAATATAAAAGAAATAACTATTTGATTGAAATTTGAAAATAGTTATTGCATAGGAATTACTTGTTAAAAACTATTAAATTTATATATTATGTTAAATCATCTCTTAAAGTGATGATAAAAGTGCTTAAAGCTTTGAAAGCAAAAAGAAAATTTTTCTAGAAGCTTAGCTTAGCAATTAATTTGCAAAATAATTGATTTGACTAAATTTAATTCATTATCTACAAACCTAATTTTTCTATATAAATCATTTAAATATACTCTTTAATTAAATGCTAAAGTTTCTAGAGCAAATTGCAAAATTCTTATTAAATATTTCTAATCATTATTTAGAATAAAATAATTTTATTAATTAAATATGATTATTTCTTAATCTATCTAACAAAATTTCTATATAAATTAAACCTTTCAATCCCAAGCTATAATTAAGAAAAATAATACTTAAAAAGATCTAAAATATTAAAAATAAGTGCTTAAAAGCTTATTCCGTAAATCCTCATAAATTAATTCTCTCCAGCAAACATAAATTTTCACCATATTTTCTGAATATAATTTAATATGCATCACATAATTATTAGTGGATGCTTATTTATAGTGATGTATAATAAATTAAAATCAAAGAAGAGTCTGATTAATAAAAATATAAATAAAGTCTAGCTATTATTTTTTCGGCATGTTGTAAAACTCTTTTTTCTTTATATTGTGCTTGCTTTTTTTTTGTTCTTTCTTTGTTAATTAATTTATTAACTCATCATTTTATTTTATACTTTTACTTTTATTACTAATTAATCTTATTATTTCAAATTTTTTTTTCATTTTTTCCTTCCAATTAACTATTTAATGATATTTTTTTTCTTCAAATTTAAAAAGTAAAAATCAAATTGGTGCAATTGGTGCATTAGACTTAGGTTCTGCTTTAGCAAATTGCATTAATCTCTCAAATTTGACACTTCATCTTAAGTAAAAACAGTTTATTTATTTTGGATTGTGATATTTTTAATTATAAAAACTAATTAAAAAAAATAAAGCTATTGTACTTGCTTTTTTTAGTTCTTTATTTGTTAATTCAACTCATCATTTTATTTTCAATATTGCTTTTATTATTAATTAATTAATCTTATTATTTCATATCTTTTCTTCATTTAACTATTTAATGATATATTTTTTCTTCTATATTTAAAAAGGTCTAATTTAATTGGTGATGAAGGTGCATCAGGCTTAAGTTCTGCTTTAGCAAAGTGCATTAATCTCTCAAATTTGAAGCTTAAACTTGAGTAAAAACAGTTTATTTGTTTTGGATTGTGATATTTTTAATTATAAAAACTAATTAAAAACAATTAAACTCTTTTTTCTTTTTCTTTTTATTGTGCTTGCTTATTTTTGTTCTTTCTGTGTTAATTTAACTCATCATTTTATTTTCAACATTGCTTTTATTATTTATTTCTTATTATTTCATATATTTTCTTCATTTTTTCCTTCCAATTAACTTATATTTAATGATATATTTTTTCTTCAATATTTAAAAAGTAGGAATTAAATTGGTGCAGTAGGTGCATCAGGCTTAGGTTCTGCTTTAACAAATTGCATTAATCTCTCAAATTTGACACTTCTTCTTAGGTAAAAACTGTTTATTTATTTATTTTGGATTGCGATATTTTTAATTATAAAAACAATAAAGTTCTTTTTTCTTTTTTTTATTATTGTACTTGGTTTTTTATTTTATTCTTTATTTGTAAATACAACTCATCATTTTATTTTCAACAAAATTAAGTAAAAACAATAAAACTCTTTTTTCTTTTTCTTTTTATTTGCTTGCTTTTTTTTTGTTCTTTCTTTGTTAATTTAGCTCATCATTTTATTTTCAACTTTTGCTTTTATTATTAATTAATTAATTAATCATATTATTTCATATTTTTTCTTCATTTTTACCATCCTATTAACTATTTATTAAAATAATTTTTCAATATTTAAATAGTTAAAATTAAATTGGTGCAGTGGGTGCATCAGGCTTAGGTTCTGCTATAGCGAATTGCATTAATCTCTCAAATTTGACACTTTCCCTTCAGTAAAAACAATTTATTTGTTCTGGATTGTGATATTTTTAATTATAAAACTAAATAAAAACAATAAAACTCTTTTTTCTTTTCTTTTAATTGTACTTACTTGCCTTTTTTTCTTCTTTATTTGTTAATTTAACTCATCATTTTTTTTTCAACTTTTGCTTTTATTATTTCATATATTTTCTTCATTTTTTCTATCCAATTAACTATTAAATGATATATTTTTTCTTCAATATTTAAAAAGTGACAATTAAATTGGTGTAGTGGGTGCATCAGGCTTAGGTTCTGCTTTAGCGAATTGCATTAATCTCTCAAATTTGACACTTTACATTGGGTAAAAACAGTTTATTTATTTGTTTTGGATTGTGATATTTTTAATTATAAAAACTAATTAATTAAAAACAATAAAACTCTTTTTTCTTTTAATTGTGTTTGCTTGCCTTTTTTTCTTCTTTATTTGTTAATTTAACTCACCATTTTATTTTCAACATTTGATTTTATTATTAATTAATTAATAATATTATTTCATATTATTTCATCATTTTTTCCATCCAATTAACTATTTAATGATATATTTTTTGTTCAATATTTAAAAAGTTTTAATTAAATTGGTTCAGTGGGTGCATCAGGTTTAGGTTCTGGTTTAGTGTATTGCATTAATCTCTCAAATTTGACACTTTACCTTCAGTAAAAACAGTTTATTTATTTTGGATTATGATATTTTTAATTATAAAAACTAAGTAAAAATAATAAAACTCTTTTTTCTTTTTTTTTTTATTGTGCTTGCTTTTTTTTTGTTCTTTGTTTGTTAATTTAACTCATCATTTTATTTTCAACATTTATTTTATTAATAATTAATTAATTAATCATATTATTTCATATTTTTTCTTCATTTTTACCATCCTATTAACTATTTAATAAAATAATATTTAAATATTTAAATAGTTACAATTAAATTGGTGATGAAGGTGCATTAGGCTTAGGTTCTGCTTTAGCGAATTGCATTAATCTCTCAAATTTGTCACTTGAACTTTTGTAAAAACAGTTTATTTGATTTGGATTGTGATATTTTTAATTATAAAAACTAATTAAAAACAATAAAACTCTTTTTTCTTTTTCTTTTTATTTGCTTGCTTTTTTTTTGTTCTTTCTTTGTTAATTTAACTCATCATTTTATTTTCAACTTTTGCTTTTATTATTAATTAATTAGTCATTTTATTTCATATTCTTTCTTCATTTTTACCATCCTATTAACTATTTTATTTAATAAAATAATTTTTCAATATTTAAAAAGTGGAAATTAAATTGGTGCAATGGGTGCATCAGGCTTAGGTTATGCTTTAGCGAATTGCATTAATCTCTCAAATTTGACACTTAACCTTAGGTAAAAACAGTTTATTTATTTTGGATTGTGATATTTTTAATTATAAAAACTAAGCAAAAACAATAATACTCTTTTTTCTTTTTCTTTTTATTTGCTTGCTTTTTTTTGTTCTTTCCTTGTTAATTTAACTCATCATTTTATTTTCAACTTTTGCTTTTTTATTAATTAATTAATAATATTATTTCATATTTTCTCTTCATTTTTTCCGTCCAATTAACTATTTAATGATATATTTTTTCTTAAATATTTAAAAAGTAAGAATTAAATTGATCCAGTAGGTGCAACAGACTTATGTTCTGCTTTAGCAAATTGCATTAATCTCTCAAATTTGACACTTGACCTTGACCTTAGGTAAAAACAGTTAATTTATTATGGATTGTGATATTTTTAATAATAAAAACAAATTAATTAAAAACAATAAAACTCTTTTTTCTTTTTCTTTTTATTGTACTTGCTTTTTTTTTATTCTTTGTTTGTTAATTTAACTCATCATTTTATTTTCAAAATTTATTTTATTATTAATTAATTAATTTTATTATTTAATATTTTTTCTTCATTTTTTCCTTCTAATTAACTATTTAATGATATTCTTTCTTCAATATTTAAAAAGTAGGAATTAAATTGGTGATGAATGTGCATCAGCTTTAGGCTCTGCTTTAGCAAATTGTATTAATCTCTCAAGTTTGACACTTAATCTGTAAAAATAGTTTATTTATATTTGATTTCGATATTTAATTATTAAAACTAATTAAAAACAAAAAAGCTGTTTGAATTTATTTGATAACTTTTATTTGATTTATTTTTTTATCTTTTTTATTCCTTCCACTAATATTATTTTATTTATTAATTTAAGAAATTATTTTTATTTTAAAATTTTATTCGATTTGATATTTATTTAAAATTTATTTAGCAAAATGAATGAATCTTAAGAATTCAAATTTCTAAGCAAGTGTCTTAAATCAAAAAGATTAGTTGTCTTAAACCAATAATTCTATTGATAAACAACTGGCGAAAAAATGATGAATAAATGTTATATAAATGTTTAAATAATTGAATATTAATTATTATATATTTTATTAAATAATATTTTGAAAAAATTTTTTTAACCTAAAATATAAATAGTTAGATAGATATATTTTATTATTGTATTTTTATTATAAACATCATTCATATTTTTATAAGGAGATAAATTATGTTTAAAAATTAAATTTACTTTCATAAATTAATACCTCTTAAGCAAACCCTCTGTTTTCTCCAAAAACGATCAAATAATTTAAAACTTTTAATGTTATATTTTATCTTATTAAATTATATAAATGAAAAGCTTTTATATGCAAGTTATATATTAATCTTAAATATTATCCATGCATGAATCATATTTCTATCCTTTTTTTATATCATGATTAATTAGATACCATGATTTCAAATAAACCTTAGGGAGAAATCAAATTTTTATTTTTATTTTAACTTTTTTGGTTATTCATTCTTTTGTCAAACAAGTCTAATAAAAATTTTTGTAAATACCTCCCTCCCTCCCTCCCTCAATATTATTTATTTATTATTAATTTTTTCATAATAGTTTTAATTTAATTTTGTTTTATGTTTATTTTTTGGAAATTAATATAATATAAATGATTAAATTATATAATTAAAATATATTTAAATATTCAATATAAATATTTGATTGATCAATTAATCAATAGTAATTAATAGAAATTTATTATCAGAATATTTAAAAAACAATTTTGTAACAATAATTTTATGATACGTTCGTTATTTTGATGTAAAATAATGAATTAATTTATGCTTGCTAAAACTAAATTAAAAATGATTGAACCTATAAATAAATAAATTTATTATTATGACTCATTTGGTAATTTTTTTAAACAAAACAATAAAGTAATAAATTAATTTTTTAATACATTTAAAGAAAAGCTAACTAAAATTATCCTTTAATTAATTTTATAAACTATACTTTTTTTATTTTAAAAATTAATTAATTCATTATCACTATATATCATGTAGATCATATGCTATTTATGGTAGATAATTTTATGAAAATTATTTAAATATTTTCTCGAAAGCAATTAAAGATAAAATTTATGATTCAACTTTTTTAACTAATTTTATTTTTTTCATATTCGTTAACTTCTTAATAATCTTTCTATTAGATTTATTAAAAATATAGCCTTTAATCATCCTTTCTAAAAGTAATGAAGCTAAAATTGGTATTTCTTTTAGATTTAAAAGAAAGTTTGAATTAATTTGTTCCTAGTTTGTTAGAAATTCTTGAAGATGATAAAAGCATTCAAAATAATAATACTAAGGTAGCAAATTCACTTTTATCTTCTTTTTTGATTAAATACTATTTATTATTTTATGTAATTCGTAGAAATCTTCACAAAATTTATTTTAGCACCTCAAATTTTAATTTTTCGTTGAGACATCATAGAATAGCAGCACTTCATTCAAGTTCAACTCAATTTTTTTAACAAATTTTAAATCAAGCCTACAGAGTTGCTCATTTACATGATAGAGTCTTTCATTTTACTTAGAAAAAATTACTATTACAGAAGATTGTGCATCAACAACCAAAAACAAAAATAGTAAAAAATAAATTGAATTCCAAATTATTATCAGCAAATTATTAACAGAAAATATGTTTTAATAGAAACTTTAGCTGTTTTAGATATCTACCAAAACTTTGTTTAATCCTACAAAAGCTACAAACAAGATAAATCTGGTCATCTGAGCAACAAAATGTATTATTTAGGATATTTTACTGAGATGATGACTTAAAAATAAAATATTATTGTTGAATAGAATATTCAATAATACAACAAAGTGCTAAGACATCACTTTATTTTTACTTAATGAGTCTATGCTTAAATATTAAAAGGCTATGATAATCAAATTACATAAAATTAAGCATATTAATGAGCCACTATAAAAGAAAGATGTTAAAGTTAAATAGTAAGTAAAAATTGCTGTAAAATTTATTGTTATTTTTAAGGTAAGCACTTTTAATTTTTTAAATTTATAATCAAATTCACCAGAAACATCATCTACTAAAGCTGACAATACCGATATTGTTAAAATATAGAAAATAATTTAGAATTAATAATTAAAATAAGCTAATTATCTGTAATTTAAAGGAATTATTTATTTTTGTAGTAACTCAAGGTGAAAAAAAAAATGAATTAAGCGAGATTTTGAACAATTCTAAAAAACAAAAACCTATATTATAAAGCTTATTAAACATAGTTAATTGTTTTATCAGCAAAAATAGGATAAATCCAACCAATATTTAAGATATCCAGAACAATAAAAACTGTCTTATAAATATTTTATTAGCAACATCCTTAGTAAATTAATAATAATTTATCTAAGCTAAAAATTACCCAGTATGTATAAAAGTATGATGTTTCACCACTTTAATAAGATTTAATGCTAAAAACAATATTAAAGATATCAAAAGAGTAATAGAGTCCCAACGCAATTATTATAAATACTTTATACTTCTTATAATAAATGATATCTTATAAGATATCCATTTTAGTTTACTTGTTTTTTAGTTTATTGTTTTTGTAAAGAATTGTATTTTTACTTTATCACTTTTATTTATTTAATTCACTTTTTAATTTATTATTGAAATTAATTAATAATTTTGATGATATATGAATTCAATAAAAATATATATAAATGTGTTTTAATATAAAAGAATTGTTTTTGTATAGAAAATAGATTTTGCAATGAATTCTTAATTAAGTTTTTATATCTATCGTCTAGTTAATTATGTAGATAGACACTTTAATTTATTTAAAAAATTGGTCAATAAATACTATCGCATTGAAGTTAGAAAATATAGCAATTTATTTATTTATATAAAAATACTAGATCAAAGGAAATAATTAATCAAATAGATAATTATTTTATTACAAAAAATAAATTTATATATAAATTTTTAATAGAATAATAAATAGTAATAATTATAATTAATTATTCTTTATTTAGATTTTAAATAAATAGTGTGTGGATTCAAAAAAATTAATAAAAATTATAAAAAATCTGCTCAAAAAAAAAACAAATTTTTTTTATTTTAAAAATTAATTCATCATCGCTATATATCATGTAGATCATATGATATTTACGGTAGATAATTTTATGAAAATTATTTAAATATTTTCTCGAAAGCTATTAAAGATAAAATTTATGATTCAACTTTTTTAACTAATTTTATTCTTTTCCGATTAGTTATCTTCTTAATAATTTCTCTATTAGATTAGTTAAAAATATAACCTTTCATTATTCTTTCAATAATTAATGAAGGTAAAATTGATATATTTTATAAATTTAAAAGAAAGTTTGAGTTAATTTCTTCCTAGTTTGTTAGAAATTCTTGAAGATGATAAAAGCATTGTATATAATAACGCTAAGGTAGAAAATTAACTTTTATCTTTTTTTTTGATTAAATACTATTTATTATTTTATGTAATTCATAGAAGTCTTCACAAAATTTATTATAGCACTTCACATTTTAATTTTTAGTAGAGACATCGTGGTATTCTAATCCTTCATTCAAGTTTAACTCTATTATTTTAGTAAATTTTAAATCAAGCCTACAAAGCTGCTCATTTACACTTTACAGTCTTTCATTTTACTTAGAAAAAACTACTATGACAGAAGATTGTGCATCAATAATCAAAAACAAAAATAGTACTAAATAAATTGAATTCCAAATTATTATCAGCAAATTATTAACAGAAAATATGTCTTAATAGAAATTTTAGCTGTTTTAGAAATCTACCAAAACTTTGTTTATTCCTACAAAAACTATAAACAAGATAAATCTAGCCATTTGAGAAATAAAATTTATTATTTATGATGTCTTACTGAGATGATAGCTTAAAAATAAAATACTATTGTTGAATAGAATATTCGAAAATATAGCTAAATCAAAAGGAACATCTTTATTTTAACTTAAATAGGATATACTTTTACACATAAAGGCTATGATAATCAAATTACAGAAAATTAAGAATATTAATTAACCACTATAAAAGAAAGATGTCAAAGTTAAATAGTAAGCATAAGTTGCTGTAAAATTTTTTGTTATTTTTAAGTAAAGCACTTTTAAGTTTTTAAATTTATTATCAAATTCACCATAAACATCATCTGCTAAAGCTGACCATATCGATATAGTTAAAACATACAAAATAATTTAGAATTAATAATTAAAATAAGCTAATTATCTGTAATTTAAAGGAATGGTTTATTTTTGTAATAACTCAAGGAGAAAAAAAAAAATGAATTAAGCAAGATTTTGAACAATTCTAAAAAAAAAAATCCTATATTATAAAGATTATTAAACATAGGTACTCATTTTATCAGCAAAAATAGGATAAATCCAACCAATATTTAAGATATCTAGAATAATAAAAATTGTCTTATAAATGTTTTATTCGCAACATCCATAGTAAATTAACAATAATTTATCTAAGATAAAAATTATCCAGTATGTATAAAAGTATGATATTTCACCACTTTAATAAGATTTAATGCTAAACACAATATTTAAGATATCAAAAGAGTAATTGAGTCCCATAAAAATTGTTATAATTACTATATACTTCTTATATTTAGTAATATCTTCTATGTATTCCATTCTAGTTGCTTGCTATTTATTTTAAAAAGAATTATATTTTTACTTTATCACTCTTTTTTTATACACCTTTTAGTTAGTTAGTTACTTATTGATATAAATAACTTTGATTTTATATGAATTCAAAAGAAATTTATAAGAATGAGTTTTAATGTAAAAGAATTGTTTGTTTTTATATAGAAAATAGATTTTATAATCAATTCTTAATTTAATTTTTATATGGTCTAGTTAATTTGTAGACACTTTAATTAATTCAAAAAAATAGGAAAATAAATAGCTATTACATTAAAATTATAAAATAGCTATTACATACATACATACATACATACATACATACATACATACGTAGATACTCTTGATTTATTTAATTATGAATTATTTGTTAAAAACTATTAAATTTATGATACTAGCTAAATAGATTTAATTATCTATCAACTAAATTTCTATATATAAATCATGTTAATAGACTCTTTAATTTAATATTAAAGCATCGACTACAAATTACAAAATAGTTTAAAATATTTCTTACAATTATTATTTATAGCATATACAGATTGGTTATTTAAATAAAAGAATTTTTTTAATTAAATATTTTGATTTCTTATCGAAAATGTGTAAAAAAACTTTAATTTTTAAATATATATTCTTATCTTTAAACACACTCTATATAAATAAAAATAAATTTTTTCTTAATATAATTATAATTAAATTTGTATAAATTCAAATTCAATTTTAAAAAAAAAAAACATGAATTAAAAAATGATATAATAGAATATTTACTTTGAGAATCTAAATGATGTAATTATTTATTATTGATTGAATATTCTTTGAATTTACTTTTATTTATAATAAAGCTTTTAAACTCTTCCGTTTAATCTCATTCATCCCTCCATATTGATCTATTGTAAATTTAACTTATATTTTATTCTATTTTCTTTTATACATATTAGTAAAGTTATTTATTTATTTACAAACAAACCTATTTTTCTTACTAATATTCTCATCTATTTTTATTAATGCAAATAAATATATTTGTTTATTTTTTTTTTTTCTTTATTTTTTCATACTAATAAGCTAATTAATTAATATTATGCATTTTCTTTAATATTTAAAAAGTTACAAAAAAATTAATGCTATTGATGCTTCAAGCTTAGGTTCTGCCTTAGCAAAGTACACTAATCTCTCAAATTTGACACTTCTTCTTGGGTAAAAACAGTTTATTTGTTATATATTGTGATATATTTTTACACAAAAATTAATTGAAAACAATCAATTTATTTATTTATTTATTAATTATCTTCTTTATTTGTTTTAATAAATTAAATTCACTTTTTCTTATTCTACTTTTGTTTAAATTTTTAATTTATTTCATATCTTTCTTCATTCTCATTATAACTAACTCACTATTTAATAAATTTTTTTCTTCAATATTTAAAAAGTCAAAATGAAATAGGTGATGAGGGTGCTTCAGGCTTATGTTTTGCTTTAGAAAAGTTCACTAATCTCTCTAAATTGACACTTGATCTAAAGTAAAAACTATTTATTTGTTTTTGATAGTGATATTTTTAATATAAAAATGTATTTAAAACAATTTTTAACTTATTAATTAATTTATTTATTTTTTAGTTTTTTATTCTAATTAAGTTTTTTTTCTTTATTTCTTAATTTGACTCATTCATTTTTTTATTTATTTATTTGTTGCTTTTATTTTAATTATTAATAATTTATTTCTTGATTTTTCTTCAATTTTTGCTTCTAACAAACTCATAAACTAATTAATTTAATATTTTGTTTAATATTTAAAAAGTTACAATTAAGTTGGTGATAAAGGAGTATCGGGTTTAGGTTTTGCTTTAGAAAAATGCAATAATATCTAAAATTTGACACTTGTTCTTCAGTAAAAACATTTTGTTTGCTTTTGATTGTGATAATTTTTAATATAAAAACGAATTTAAAACCATAAAACTCTTTTAAAATATTTATTTATTTATTTGCTTTTTTATTTGATTAATTTTCCATTTTTATTCTGCTTTTTTTTTCTTTTCTAAAATTAACTAAATTTTTTTATTGTAAACTTTAGCTTTGATTATTAATATAATATTTTTTTCATTTTCTTTCTAACTTCTGATTAATTAATGATATATTACTTCAATATTTAAAAAGTTCCAATTTATTTGGTGATGAAGGTGCATTAGGCATAGCTTTTGCCTTAGCAAATTACTCTAATCTCTAAAATTTGAAACTTGATCTAGGGTAAAAATATTTTGATTTGTGATATTTTTAAAATTTAAAAGTGAATTAAAAATAATATAATTAACTTTTTTAACTTATTTATTTATTTATTTATTTATTTATTTATTTATTTATTAGCTTTCTATTTGATTTATTTTTTTTATTATTTTAGTTGTGTTTTTATTTTCTTTCTTTTTTATATTAATTCATTTTTTTATTTTAAACTTTTACTTTTTTAATTAATTAATTTCTTATTATTTTATAGTTTTTCTTGATTTTTGCCTTCAACTAATTTATAATGTATTTATTTAATATTTAAATAGTTCCAATGATATAAGTGATGAAGGTACATCAGGTTTAGGTTCTGCTTTAGCAAAATGCACTAATCTCTCAAATTTGACTCTTACTCTTGAGTAAAAACAAACAGTTTATTTGTTTGTGATATTTTTACTTAAAATTAATTTTAAAAAAACAATAAATTTCCTTTAATGTTTTTATGCATTAAAAATTTTAATTAGATATTTATTTCATTTATTTTTCTTTTTTATCCTGGCTTTGTTTTTTTTCTTTTTTTCTTTCTTTCTTAATTAATTTATTTAATTCATTTTTTTTTACTTACAATAATTTTTCTTATTATTTCATTTTTTTTCTTTTTTTTTCATCATAACTTACTAATTAATTTATTAAAAATTTTCTTTAATATTTAAAAAGTTGCAATTAAATTGGTGCAGTTGGTGGATCTGGGTTAGGTTTTGCTTTAGAAAAATGCACTAATCTCACTAATTTGATACTTGATCTTAGGTAAGCAGTTTATTTGTTCTGAATTATGATATATATATTTTTATATATTAATTAATTTAAATCAATAAAACTCTTTTAATTTATTTTTATAACTTTTTAACTGATCTATTTTTTTTTATTTTGGTATTATTTTTCTTTCTTTCTTTCTTTCTTTCTTAATTATATCATTTTTTATGTTTAACTTTTTGTTTGATTATTTATTAAATGATTGATTGATTGCTTATTATATCATATTTTTTCTTCAATATTTGCTTCTAACTAACTAATTAATTAATTAAAAAAATTCTTTTCAATATTTAAAAAGTGGAAACTAAATAGGAGAAGAAGGTGCACAAAGCTTAGGTTATGGTTTAGAAAAGTGCACTAATCTCTCAAATTTGACACTAGATCTCAAGTAAAAACATTTTATTGGTTTTGGATTGTGATAATTTTTAATATAAAAATAAATTTAAAGCAATAAAATTCTTTCAATTAATTTATTTATTAGCTTTTTATTTGATTAATTTTTTCATTTTTATTCTGCTAATATTTATTTTTATTTCTTAAATTAACTCAATTTTTTATTTTAAACTTTAGCTTTAATTATTAATTAATTTATTTCTTATTGTTTCAAATATTCTCTTCATTTTTTAATTCTAATAGCTAATTAATTATATCTTTAATATCCAATAAGTTTAAATTATATTGGTGCAATTGGTGCATAAAGTTTAGGCTATTCTTTAGTAAAGTGCACTAATCTCTCAAATTTGACACTTCATTTGATGTAAAAACAGTTTATTTTTTTATTTATTTATTTTGGATTAGGATATTTTTTAATATAAAAATAAATATAAAACAATAAATTGTTTAATTTTTTTAATTATTTAGCTTTTTAGTTGATTTATTGTTCTTTTTTATTCTTGTTTTATTTTTGTTTGATTCTTTTTTCATTTAACTCACTTTCTGATTTTAAATTTTTAATTTAAAAAATAATTTTTTTGTAATTTTTTCCTAAAAGCTATATTTATTTTATTTAATATTTAATAAGTGAAAATTAAATTGGTGATGAAGGTACATCAAGCTTAGGTTCTGCTTTAGCGAAGTGCAAAAATCTCTCAAATTTAATTCTTAATCTTTGGTAAAAACAAACTGTTTATTTGTTTTGAAATGTGAAGTTTTTAATATAAAAATGGATTTAAAACAAAAAACTCTTTTATTAGCTCTTTATTTGATTTACTTTACTTGCTTATTCTGGTTCTGTTTGTTTTTTTTTTTTTCTGTTATTTTCTTAATTTACCTCATACTTTTTTTCATTTTCAACTTTTAATTTAATTAATAATTGATTCCCTTCTTGCTTCTTCATACTTTTTTCTTCATTTTAATTTATTAATTATATTTTTTCTTCAATATTTAAAAAGTGATAATTAAATTGGTGACGAAGGTGCATTAGGCTTAGGCTCTGCTTTAGTAAACTGCACTAATCTATCAAATTTGATTCTTGAATTCTAGTAAAAAAATTTTATTTATTTAGGATTGTTCTATTTTTTAATATAAAAATTAATTTAAAACAATAAAACTCTTTTAATTTATTTATTTATTTATTAGCTTTTTATTTGATTTATTTTTATTTTTCATTCAGATATTTTTTTTCTCTCTTAATTTAATCCATTTTTTCATTTTCAAATTTACTTTGATTATTAATTAAGTAATTACTTCATTTCATATTATTTCATATTTTTACATCATAAGCTTTCTAATTAACGAACTAAATAATTAAAATTGAAAAAGTTAAAATCAAATTGGCGATTAAGGTACATCAGGATTAGGTTCTGGTTTAGCTAAGTGCACTAATCTCTCAAATTTGTCTCTTAACCTTGGGTAAAAGCAGTTTATTTGTATTAGATTGAGATATTTTTTAATATAAATTGAATAATTAATTACAATAACACTATTTTAATTAATTAATTAATTTATTTTTTAATTAGTCTTTTATTTTATTTATTTATTTTTTTATTATGGCTGAGTTTCTTAATTTAAGTCATTATTTTATTTTAAAATTTAGATTTGATAATTAATTAGTTTATTCCATTCTTAATATTTCATATTGTGTCTTCATTTTTTCGTTCGTTCTAATTAGCTAACTAACTAACTAACTAAATAACTAATTAATATAAAATTTCTTCAAAATTTAACAAGTTATAATTAAATCGGTGATTAAGGAACATAAGGCTTAGGTTTTTGTTTAGCTAAGTGCACTAATCTCTCTAATTTGACACTAGATCTTGGGTAAAAGCAGCTTATTTGTTTTGGATTGAGATATTTTTTAATATTAATATGAAATTAAAGTGATAAAACTCTTTTCATTTATTTGTTTATTTACTTATTAGCTTTTTATTTTATTTGTTTCTCTTTTTTTATTATGGTAGTGGATTTTTTTTGTTAATTTAACTCATTTTTTTATTTTAAAAATTAGATTTGATTATTAATTTATTTATTCTTTTCTAATTTTTTCATATTTATTTTTTCTTAATTTTATCCTTCGAGTTAATTAATTAATTAATAAATTAGCTAACTAAATACTTTGCAACTAATGAATTAAAATTTTTTCGATATATAAAAAGTTAAAATTAAATTGGTGGTGAAGGTGCTAAAGGCATAGGTTTAGAAAAATGCTCCAATCTTTCAAATTTGAATCTTGATCTTAGGTAAAATCAAACTTTTTAATTATTTAGAATTTTTATATTTTTTTTATATAAAACTAATTTAAAAAAAATAAGTAAAACTCTTTTAATTCATTTATTTATTAGCTTTTTATTTTATTAATTTTTCATTTTTATTCTGGTTGATTTTTTTTCTTTCTTAATTTAACCTTAATTAATTCATTGCTATTGTTTTATATTATCTTCATTTTTCCTTTAAACTAGCTAGCTAACTAATTAAAATTTCTTCAATATTTAAAAAGTTACAATAAAATTGGTTATGAAGGCATATCAGACTTAGGTTCTAGTTTAGAAAAGTGCTCTAATCTTTCAAATTTGACACTCAATCTTCAGTAAAAAAAAACTATTTATTTATTTTGGATTGCAAAATTTTTTTATATAAAAATGAATTTAAAGCAATAAATATTTCTCACTCTTTTAATTTATTTTTTATTTATCTTTTTATTAAAAAATTTTTAATTTTTATTCTAGTTGTGCTTTTTTTTTTTTTAATTAATTAATTTAGCATATTCAATTTTTAGTTTGTTAAATTTAACTTTGATTGTAAATTAATTAATTAATTTGTTATTATTTTACATTTTATCTTCATTTTTTCCTTTTAATTAATTAATTAAATGACAATTTCTTCTATATTTATAAAAGCAAAAATTAAATTAGTGATCAAGGGGCATCTATCTTAGGTTCTGCTTTAGAAAATTGCTCTAATCTTTCAAATTTGACACTCGATATTCGGTAAAAACGAAACTGTTTATCTGTTTTGGATTGCTATATTTTTTAGTATAAAAATAAATTTAAAACAATAAAATCCTTTTAATTTATTTAATTAATTTATCTTTTTTTATTTTATTTGTGTTTTTACTTCTTCTTTGTTTGTTTGTTAATTTAACTAATTCGTTTTTTTATTATCAAATTTTACTTTAATTATAAATTTATTTTTTCCATGTTTTTTCTTCACTATTGGTTTTAACTAAATAACTAACTAACTAATTAATATATTTATTTTCTTTAATATTTATAAAGTTGCTAATCAATTGGAGAAATTGGAGCATCAAACTTAGGTTCTGGTTTAGGAAAGTGCACTAATATCTTAAATTTGAAACTTTCTCTTGAGTAAAAACAATTTATTAGTTTTGGATTGTGATATTTTTGAGTATAAAAATGAATTTAAAACAATTAACTATTTTGATTTTTTATTAGCTTTTTATTAAATTTATTAATTTTTGATCCTGATTTTACTCTTTTTTTTCATAATTAAAAAATACTTCTCATTTTATTGTAGCTAATTTTTATGTTTAATTAATATTAATTTATATAAATAGGAAAAACTAAATCAATTGGTCGCAATAATTGAAAATAAAAAGCAAGTGTCTAAAATAAAAAAGATTGGTTGTCTTTAAACTATTTTTCTATTGATAATAAATAAATGATGAAAATACTATGGATAAATATAAAATATTATATAATATAATATGTTATATTTATATTTTATATTATATATAATATTTTGCAATAATATAATTTAATCTAAAAAAGCTATTTATTTATTTATTTATTTATTTATTTATTTATTTCTGGTACTAAAATATATGAAAAAAAACGATTGCCAGATATTTCAATACCAGGATTTAAAACAATTAAAAAGTAATTATTTAATAATTTAAAAATATTAAGGTTGGTTAGCATATTTGTCTTAAAAGAATATTTATTTAATTAATTTTTAATATACAGTCTATATACATTCATTCTATGCTAACAATTATTTATTTATTTATTATGGGAATTTTAGCTGTTTTCCACAACTTTAAAATTTTTAATGTATTTTTTTTTTAATTTATAAAATAGCACTAAATAATAATAAATATTTTAAAAATTTTTATTAACCATTTTAATTAAATCTTTTAAAGAATTTATTTAAAATATTTAAATAATTTTTTTTTAAATATGAATGAATATTGAAAT
>NW_002476052.1:286604-298947 GCF_000189635.1 Tetrahymena thermophila SB210
ATATTGAAATTACAGCTCACTAAATACTTTTTTACTATATTTAGTTATCTATTCATTAAAAAAATTATTTCAAATTTTTCTAAATTTGAATAAATCACACCTATAAATAAATTATGATCAGAATAAATATAGAAAAATAATGAATAAAGATAAAGAAGATAATAAATTTGGATCATAAAAAAATCATTCAGAAATTTTCTAATGGTAAATACTTTATTCATTCTTCTTGAAAAAAACTCAATCTATTCACTAAAATATTTACTGATAAATACTTATTTTTATATAAAAAATAATCCTATTTAATTTCTTATTAAAATCTGTTCTCTACAATAATTAAATAGATTAAAAATAAAATAATTAATTTTGTTTCCAAATTAAAAAACAAACATCAAAATTATAGTTGCTTAATCTTAGCAGTAATATTAAATGTAGCAAGAATAAGATTCAGAACCATTAAAAAAGCTTTAAAAACTAGCATAACAATTAGAGTAAAATAAATAGCTTAGAGTTATAGATTTGGATGGATAAAAGGGATCATTTGACAAAATTATCATAGCAGAGAATCTAATTTCTAAATCTCAATAGGCAATCAAAATAATTTCCATTTTCGATGGTATAGATTAAGTATCTCAAAAAAAACTCTAGGATGCTAAAAAAGAAGCTTTATTTTTGAAAAATACAAACCACCAAAACATAGTCAAATATTGCGATGAGTTTTAAATTGGCTTTAACTACTTTATTGTTATGGAAAAGTGTGAAAAAAATCTTTAGCAATTCATTGAAGACTTCAAAAGCCAAGAAACCGAAATCCCAAAACACATCATAGTCAACTTTGCTTGTCAGATACTATCTGTGATCAACTATCTTCGCTAGTAAAACCTAGTGCTTAGAGATCTCTCCTTAAGAAATATCTTAATAGACAATCACAATCAAATTAAACTATACGATGTAGGTCTAGTCAAATAAGTGTAGGAAGAGTTCACCTTTTCTTTGATTCTCACAACATTTCCCAAAAGATCTCTGTTTTATTATCCTCCGGAATTATTTGAATAATTTGAAATGAGTGGAGAACAGAATAAAAAGGATCAATTTAAAAATTTATTAGATGGAGATATTTGGGCATTTGGAATATGTTTGTATGCTCTAGCGGGAGCCTCTTAATAAGAATTTTCATCACTTAAATCAAAAGGATACCAAAAATTGACTTCTCTTGATAAGTCTTTGAATTCAATCCTTTCATAGATTCTTTCTTTAGATCCAAACTAAAGGCCTAGTATTTTGTAACTTATTGATACTTTTGAAGATATGAGGAAGTAAATATGGACCTCTGATGATTCAGCAGATCTTTTTCAGCGTTTTTTGCAGAAAAAGAAGGCTCATTAGTGGTATTTGGCATATCAATTTATTAGTATTTGTTGTCAAATATAACAAAATAACGAAACTTATTGGCATTATTTAGGATATACATAAAATGAATTAAATTTTTTTAGTGAGTCTATCAAATCATATTAGAAGTGCCTAGAGATTAATCCTAAGAAAGATATTTGCTTTATGAATTTAGCAATAGCTTATAAGGAGAAAGGTATGATAGATGAGGCCATCAAATCCTATAAGAAATGCCTCGAGATCAACCCTAAAGAAGATAGTTGCTATTATAATTTAGGAATAGCTTACAAAGATAAGGGCATGCTTGATGAGGCCATCAAAGCATACTAGAAATGCCTTGAGATCAACCCTAAAAAAGAAATTTGTTTTTATAATTTAGGGATAGCTTATAAGGCGAAAGGCTTAATTGATGAGGCTATCTAATCATATTAGAAATGCCTCGAGATTAATCCTGAAAAAGATACTTGCCTACATAATTTAGGAATAGCTTATAAGGCGAAAGGATTACTAGATGAGGCAATCAAATCATATTAGAAATGTATTGAAATTAATCCTAAAAAAGATATTTACTACATGAATTTAGGACTAGCTTATATGGAAAAAGGCATGCTAAATGAGGCAATCAAATAATATTAGAAATGCATTGAGATCAATCCTAAAGAGGATAGTTGCTATTTTAATTTAGGAATAGCTTATGAAAATAAAGGTATGTCTGGTGAGGCTATAAAATCTTATTAAAAATGCGTTGAGATCAATCCTTAACACGATAGCTGCTTATATAATTTAGGAATAGCTTACAAAGCGAAAGGCATGTTGGATGAAGCAATAAAATCATATTAGAAATGCCTAGAGATCAATCCTAAAAAAGATATTTGCTTGTATAATTTAGGAATAGCATATAAGGCTAAAGGTGTGTACGATGAGGCTATTAAATCATATTATAAATGCCTTGAAATCAATCCTAAACATGATAATTGTCATATGAATTTAGGACTAACTTATTATGATAAAGGCATGCTGGATGATGCCATCAAATCATATCAGAAATGTCTCAAGATCAATCCAAAACATGACATTTGCTATATGAATTTAGGAATAGCTTATAAGGGAAAAGGCATGCTGGAAGAGGCAATCTAATTTTATTAGAAATGTTTAGAGATCAATCCTAAAAAAGATAGTTGCTATTACAACCTAGGTATAGCTTATAAAGCGAAAGGCATGATGGATAAGGCCATTTAATCATATAAGAAATGCCTATCACTGAACCCAAATCATAAAAATTGCTTGAAGAACTTAGAAATAGCTTAAGGAAAAAAAAATGATAGAAAAATAATAGAAATTAAGTAAGAAAAATAAATGTTTAATTAGAATGAATGTGCTTAAAGAAATTAGATATAGAGAGATAATAATTTATCAAAAATATTTTAATTAAATGATCAATTTTTTTATGTTTCTTTATTAATTAAATAAAGCCAGCCATTCCTGGTTTTAAATTGAATATATGTAATCAGTGGAATTTGTAAAAATATTAATATATAAATGAATAAATCGCTGTCTAAGTTTTTTTCTTTATTTTTTTAAATCAGAATTTATCTAACAGATAGAATTAATATTCTAAAAAATGTAAATTTTATTTGTCTTTTTCTATACTTACTATTTATTTGTATGTATTTTTAATTAACTTTTTTAATTGAAGAAAAAAAGAAAATAAATTGATTATTGTTTGTTTTTTTTTTATTTGATTAAAATCTTTCATTCATAAAAAATAAATACATAAAAAAAACAGAAAATTAATTAATTAAACGATTTGCATTTTTCTAGAATATTTAGAGAACATTTTTTTATATAAAATAAGATAAGCATTTTAAAATTTATAATACCACATTAATAAAAAATTACATAAATTCTTGATATGAAATAAGCTTATAAAAGCCAAATTCAACATTACGATTTTTAAATTGATTAATTTACTCTAAATATTATTGAATGAATAAATGATAATTTAAAAAACAATTATTTTATGATTTTAAAAAATATAAAATGAAAAAAATGATAATAAGATAAATTAAAAATTTGAGAAAAAAAAAACAAAAATAAACATGATAAACAAAAAAGTTAAAATAAAAAGTAAAATTTGATTTCTCACTGAGGTTTTATTTAAATCATGGCATCTAATTAATCAAGATAAATAAAAAAAAAGGATAAAAATATGATTGATGGATAATATTTAAGATTAAAATATAACTGGCATATAAAGTTTAGCATCTATATAATTTAATAAGATGTAATATAACACTAAAAATTTCAAATTGTTTGATCGTTTTTGGAGAAACAAAAAAGTTTGCTTAAGAGCATTTAATTTTTAATTTTTTATAAATAATTTATTTACTTACAAAAATATGAATGATATTTAAAAATATAAAATCAATAATAAAATCTATTTATATTTATATTTTAGGTTTAAATTTTTTTCAAAATATTATATAATACTATTCAAACATTTTATATTTATTCATCCTTTTTTCAATACTTGTTTATCATAAGAAATTAAAGATAACTAATCTTTTTGATTTACAACACTTGCTTTTTACTTTGAATTTTTATGATATATTCATTGAGTTTTAACTTTTATAATAAATTTGTGTAAATTATTAATAAATATCAAAATAGAATAAACTTTTAAATTAAAAATTATTCTTTAAATTAATAAATAAAATAATATTAGTTGAATAAAAAAGATAAAAAAATAAAATAAATAAAAGCTATAAAATAAATTCAATGAGCTTTTTTGTTTTATTTTCATTTTTTTTTGTTTAAAATATCACAATCCTAAACAAATAAACTGTTTTTACCTAAGGCCAAGTGTCAAATACGAGAGATTAATGCAATTTGCTAAAGCAGAAACTAAGCCTGATGCACCTTCATCACCAATTTAATTTTCACTTTTTAAATATTGAAGAAAAAATATATTGTTAAAAAGTTAATTAGAAGGAAAAAATGAAGAAAAAATATGAAATAATAAGATTAATCAATTAATAATAAAAGCAAAATTTGAAAATAAAATGATGAGCTTAATTAACAAAGAAAGAACAAAAAAAAAGCAAGCAAAATAAAAAGAAAAAGAAAAAAGAGCTTTATTGTTTTTAATTAGTTTTTATAATTAAAAATATCACAATCCAAATCTAATAAACTGTTTTTACAGAAGGTAAAGTGTCAAATTTGAGAGATTAATGCAATTTGCTAAAGCTGAACCTAAGCCTGATACACCCATTGCACCAATTTTATTTCCACTTTTTAAATATTGAAGAAAAAATATATCATTAAATAGTTAATTAGAAGATTGTTTTTAATTAGTTTTTATAATTAAAAATATCACAATCCAAATCAAATAAACTGTTTTTACTGAAGGTCAAGTGTCAAATTGGAGAGATTAATGCAATTTGCTAAAGATGAACCTAAGCCTGATGCACCTTCATCACCAATTTAATTTTCACTTTTTAAATATTGAAGAAAAAATACATCATTAAATAGTTAATTAGAAGGAAAAAATGAAGAAAAAATATGAAATAATAAGATTAATCAATTAAAAATAAAAGCAAAATTTAAAAATAAAATAATGAGCTAAATTAACAAAGAAAGAACAAAAAAAAAGCAAGCACAATAAAAAATAAAAGAAAAAAGAGCTTTATTGTTTTTAATTAGTTTTTATAATTAAAAATATCACAATCCAAATCAAATAAACTGTTTTTACTGAAGGTAAAGTGTCAAATTTGAGAGATTAATGCAATTTGCTAAAGCAGAACCTAAGCCTGATGCACCCATTGCACCAATTTAATTTTCACTTTTTAAATATTGAAGAAAAAATATATCATTAAATAGTTAATTAGAAGGAAAAAATGAAGAAAAATACGAAATAATAAGATTAATTAATTAATAATAAAAGGAAAATTTGGAAATAAAATGATGAGCTAAATTAACAAAGAAAGAACAAAAAAAAGCAAGCACAATAAAAAGAAAAAGAAAAAAGAGCTTTATTGTTTTTAATTAGTTTTTATAATTAAAAATATCACAATCCAAATCAAATAAACTGTTTTTACTGAAGGTAAAGTGTCAAATTTGAGAGATTAATGCAATTTGCTAAAGCAGAAACTAAGCCTGATGCACCTTTATCACCAATTTTATTGTCACTTTTTAAATATTGAAGAAAAAATATATCATTATATAGTTAATTAGAAGGAAAAAATGAAGAAAAAATATGAAATAATAAGATTAATTAATTAATAATAAAAGCAAAATTTGAAAATAAAATGATGAGCTAAATAAGCAAAATAAAAAGAAAAAAGAGCTTTATTGTTTTTAATTCGTTTAAATAATAAAAAATATCACAATCTAAAACAAATAAACTGTTTTTACCGAAGGTAAAGTGTCAAATTTGAGAGATTAATGCAATTTTCTAAAGATGAACCTAAGCCTGATGCACCAATTGCACCAATTTTATTTCCACTTTTTAAATATTGAAGAAAAAATATATCATTAAATAGTTAATTAGAAGATTGTTTTTAATTAGTTTTTATAATTAAAAATATCACAATCCAAATCAAATAAACTGTTTTTACTGAAGGTCAAGTGTCAAATTGGAGAGATTAATGCAATTTGCTAAAGATGAACCTAAGCCTGATGCACCTTCATCACCAATTTAATTTTCACTTTTTAAATATTGAAGAAAAAATACATCATTAAATAGTTAATTAGAAGGAAAAAATGAAGAAAAAATATGAAATAATAAGATTAATCAATTAAAAATAAAAGCAAAATTTAAAAATAAAATAATGAGCTAAATTAACAAAGAAAGAACAAAAAAAAAGCAAGCACAATAAAAAATAAAAAGAAAAAAGAGCTTTATTGTTTTTAATTAGTTTTTATAATTAAAAATATCACAATCCAAATCAAATAAACTGTTTTTACCCAAGGTCAATTGTCAAATCCGAGAGATTAATGCAATTTGCTAAAGCAGAACCTAAGCCTGATGCACCTATTGCACCAATTTAATTTTTACTTTTTAAATATTGAAGAAAAAATATATCATTAAATAGTTAATTAGAAGGAAAAAATGAAGAAAAAATATGAAATAATAAGAAATAAATAATAAAAGAAAAAGTTGAAAATAAAATGATGAGCTAAATTAACAAAGAAAGAACAAAAAAAAAGCAAGTAAAAGAAAAAGAAAAAAGAGCTTTATTGTTTTTAATTAGTTTTTATAATTAAAAATATCACAATCCAAATCAAATAAACTGTTTTTACCTAAGGTAAATTGTCAAATCCGAGAGATTAATGCAATTTGCTAAAGCAGAAACTAAGCCTGATGCACCCATTGCACCAATTTTATTCCTACTTTTTAAATATTGAAGAAAAAATATATCATTAAATTGTTAAATAGAAGGTAAAAATGAAGAAAAAATATGAAATAATAAGATTAATTAATTAATAATAAAAGCAAAATTTGAAAATAAAATGATGAGCTAAATTAACAAAGAAAGAACAAAAAAAAAGCAAGTAAAAGAAAAAGAAAAAAGAGCTTTATTGTTTTTAATTAGTTTTTATAATTAAAAATATCACTATCCAAATCAAATAAACTGTTTTTACTAAAGGTCAAGTCTCAAATTTGAGAGATTAATGCAATTTGCTAAAGCAGAACCTAAGTCTGATGCACCTTCATCACCAATTTAATTGTTACTTATTAAATATTGAAGTAAAATTTATCATTAAATAGTTAATTAGAAAGAAAAAATGAAGAAAAAATATGAAATAATAAGATTAATTAATTAATAATAAAAGCAAAATTTGAAAATAAAATGATGAGCTAAATTAACAAAGAATGAACAAAAAAAAGCAAGCAAAGTAAAAAGAAAAAAGAGCTTTATTGTTTTTAATTAGTTTAAATAATAAAAAATATCACAATCTAAAACAAATAAACTGTTTTTACCGAAGGTAAAGTGTCAAATTTGAGAGATTAATGCAATTTTCTAAAGATGAACCTAAGCCTGATGCACCAATTGCACCAATTTTATTTCCACTTTTTAAATATTGAAGAAAAAATATATCATTAAATAGTTAATTAGAAGGAAAAAATGAAGAAAAAATATGAAATAATAAGATTAATCAATTAATAATAAAAGCAAAATTTGAAAATAAAATGATGAGCTAAATTAACAAAGAAAGAACAAAAAAAAAGCAAGTAAAAGAAAAAGAAAAAAGAGCTTTATTGTTTTTAATTAGTTTTTATAATTAAAAATATCACAATCTAAATCAAATAAACTGTTTTTACCCAAGGTCAATTGTCAAATCCGAGATATTAATGCAATTTGCTAAAGCAGAACCTAAGCCTGATGCACCCATTGCACCAATTTTATTCCTACTTTTTAAATATTGAAGAAAAAATATATCATTAAATTGTTAAATAGAAGGTAAAAATGAAGAAAAAATATGAAATAATAAGATTAATTAATTAATAATAAAAGCAAAATTTGAAAATAAAATGATGAGCTAAATTAACAAAGAAAGAACAAAAAAAAAGCAAGTAAAAGAAAAAGAAAAAAGAGCTTTATTGTTTTTAATTAGTTTTTATAATTAAAAATATCACTATCCAAATCAAATAAACTGTTTTTACTAAAGGTCAAGTCTCAAATTTGAGAGATTAATGCAATTTGCTAAAGCAGAACCTAAGTCTGATGCACCTTCATCACCAATTTAATTGTTACTTATTAAATATTGAAGTAAAATTTATCATTAAATAGTTAATTAGAAAGAAAAAATGAAGAAAAAATATGAAATAATAAGATTAATTAATTAATAATAAAAGCAAAATTTGAAAATAAAATGATGAGCTAAATTAACAAAGAAAGAACAAAAAAAAAGCAAGAACAATAAAAAATAAAAGAAAAAAGAGCTTTATTGTTTTTAATTAGTTTTTATAATTAAAAATATCACAATCCAAATCAAATAAACTGTTTTTACCTAAGGCTAATTATCAAATCCGAGAGATTAATGCAATTTGCTAAAGCAGAACCTAAGCCTGATGTACCCATTGCACCAATTTTATTTCCACTTTTTAAATATTGAAGAAAAAATATATCATTAAATAGTTAATTAGAAGGAAAAAATGAAGAAAAAATATGAAATAATAAGATTAATTAATTAATAATAAAAGCAAAATTTGAAAATAAAATGATGAGCTAAATTAACAAAGAATGAACAAAAAAAATAAAGCACAATAAAAAAAAAAGAAAAAAGAGCTTTATTGTTTTCTATTAGTTTTTATAATAAAAAATATCACAATCTAAAACAAATAAACTGTTTTTACTAAAGGTCAATTATCAAATTTGAGAGATTAATGCAATTTGCTAACGCAGAAACTAAGCCTGATGCACCTTCATCACCAATTTAATTTTCACTTTTTAAATATTAAAGAAAAAATACATCATTAAATAGTTAATTAGAAGGAAAAAATGAAGAAAAATACGAAATAAAAAGATTAATTAATTAATAATATAAGCCAAATTTAAAAATAAAATGATGAGCTAAATTAAAAAAGAAAGAACAAAAAAAAGCAAGCACAATGAAAAGAAAAAGAAAAAAGAGCTTTATTGTTTTTAATTAGTTTTTATAATTAAAAATATCACAATCTAAATCAAATAAACTGTTTTTACCCAAGGTCAATTGTCAAATCCGAGAGATTAATGCAATTTGCTAAAGCAGAACCTAAGCCTGATGCACCTTCATCACCAATTTAATTTTCACTTTTTAAATATTGAAGAAAAAATATATCATTAAATAGTTAATTAGAAGGAAAAAATGAAGAAAAAATATGAAATAATAAGATTAATCAATTAATAATAAAAGCAAAATTTGAAAATAAAATGATGAGCTAAATTAACAAAGAAAAAACAAAAAAAAAGCAAGCACAATAAAAAGAAAAAGAAAAAAGAGCTTTATTGTTTTTAATTAGTTTTTATAATTAAAAATATCACAATCTAAATCAAATAAACTGTTTTTACCCAAGGTCAATTGTCAAATCCGAGAGATTAATGCAATTTGCTAAAGCAGAACCTAAGCCTGATGCACCTTCATCACCAATTTCATTTACTCTTTTTAAATATTGAAAAAAAAATATATCATTAAATAGTTAATTAGAAGGAAAAAATGAAGAAAAAATATGAAATAATAAGATTAATTAATTAATAATAAAAGCAAAATTTGAAAATAAAATGATGAGCTAAATTAACAAAGAAAGAACAAAAAAAAAGCAAGCACAATAAAAAGAAAAAGAAAAAGAAAAAGAAAAAGAAAAAAGAGCTTTATTGTTTTTAATTAGTTTTTATAATAAAAAATATCACAATCTAAAACAAATAAAGTGTTTTTACCTAAGGTCAAGTGTCAAATTTGAGAGATTAATGCAATTTGCTAAAGCAGAAACTAAGCCTGATGCACCTTCATCACCAATTTAATTTTCACTTTTTAAATATTGAAGAAAAAATATATCATTATATAGTTAATTAGAAGGAAAAAATGAAGAAAAAATATGAAATAATAAGATTTATTAATTAATAATAAAAGGAAAATTTGAAAATAAAATGATGAGCTAAATAAATTAACAAAGAAAGAACAAAAAAAAAGCAAGCACAATAAAAAGAAAAAGAAAAAAGAGCTTTATTGTTTTTAATTAGTTTTTATAATAAAAAATATCACAATCTAAAACAAATAAAGTGTTTTTACCTAAGGTCAAGTGTCAAATTCGAGAGATTAATACAATTTGCTAAAGCATAACCTAAGCCTGATGCACCTTCATCACCTATTTCAGAAGGGCTAAGCGGCTCGAGTGGGCGAGTCGGAGGGTCTTAGCAGTGATATCGGGGGTTCGAATCCTATACCGCCCCCTTTATTTCGAAAAATTCCATGTAAAAATGTGAATGTTACCAGCGGTCTCCTTGGTAGGAGGGAAGGGCCAAATCTGATAGGAGGTAAAGAGGAGGCCCCATTCTGAACAGAAGATCTGGAATACAAATGGGAAGCGAGCATAATGCGTAGTCAAATCATGGAAGATTAGTAGAAATGCCATTAGGGTGTAGGTGACCCTTCCCTTCTAGTATATTACCCACAATTATATATAAATAAATTGGTATACGTATAATAATAATGTATAAGTAATTATATATAGGGCCCCTATCCCGAGTGCATGTAACCATGTGCGAGTATGTATGTATGTATCACCTATTTCATTTACTCTTTTTAAATATTGAAGAAAAAATATATCATTAAATAGTTAATTAGAAGGAAAAAATGAAGAAAAAATATGAAATAATAAGATTAATTAATTAATAATAAAAGCAAAATTTGAAAATAAAATGATGAGCTAAATTAACAAAGAAAGAACAAAAAAAAAGCAAGCACAATAAAAAGAAAAAGAAAAAGAAAAAGAAAAAAGAGCTTTATTGTTTTAAATTAGTTTTTATAATTAAAAATATCACAATCCA
Source organism: Tetrahymena thermophila SB210 (assembly GCF_000189635.1). NCBI lineage: Eukaryota > Ciliophora > Oligohymenophorea > Hymenostomatida > Tetrahymenidae > Tetrahymena > Tetrahymena thermophila. Next base: position 297,521 of record NW_002476052.1, read on the forward strand.
AATCAAATAAACTGTTTTTACTAAAGGTCAAGTGTCAAATTTGAGAGATTAATGCAATTTGCTAAAGCAGAACCTAAGTCTGATGCACCTTCATCACCAATTTAATCAGATGTAAACTCATCGAAGACCCTATTACAATAAAGATAATTCACCATCAATCCTTTTTTTCTATAAAAATTTACAAATATTGAGTTTTATATACCAGCTTTATCATTTTATAAAATAAAAATTTTAAATATTTTTTATGGAATTTTTTCTATCCTAGATTTTCAAAATTTCTTTTTTTTCAAAAAAAATGATATTTTATGCTTACTAAAAATTAGCTTTATTCATAATGTTATTTAGATATAAATTAAATAGGTATTTCACTATTGTTAATCATGAGGAAAAAATGAAGAAAATATATGAAATAATAAGATTAATTAATAATAAATAAAATTAACAAAAAAAAAAAAAATAAGAAATCATAATAAAAAGAAAAAGGAAAACAATTCAAATAAATTAAAAGAACTTTAATGTTTTAAATTAACTTTTATAATTAAAAATATTATAATGTAAAACAAATAAATAGCTTTTATTAAGTGTAAGTTTTAATAGCAAAAATGAAGAAAAAATTTCAAATAATAAAAAATGAATAATCAATAAATAATTAAAAATTGAAATGAAAATTAAGTTAAAATTGTTAAAAAATTTAAGTTTTAATAAAAATCAATAAATAATGATGATAATTTCTTTTATATAAATTATTTATTTAAATATATTTAAAATAAAATAAACAAAAAATATTAATAATAATAAAAATAATATTTTTTAATTAAATATACCTCAGATTAATATGGAGAACCTAATGAGATAAAAGTGAAGAGCTTAAAAACTTTTTTTATTAATTTATATAAATTAAAAGGTTGTTAATAAAAAAATTAATAATTACTTCTTCTAATTTATTATATTTTTTAATCTATTATATCATTTATTTTTTTTTTCAAAAATATTGAATAGCAGTTTATGAAATTTAATTAATTAATTAATTATTAATGGATATAAAGAACAAATAAATATAATAATTAATTAATTAATTATCAAATATTAATTTATATATTTGGTTTTATGAAGAGATATCACATTCACTATTTAAACTTAATATTTTTATTTAAAACATATACTTAAAAATATATATAGTAGGAATTAAAGACAACCAGTTATTTATTTAGTAATATTTGAAAAAAACCTGGTAGTTAATATTCTTAAGTATTATAAAAATAATGTTTATAAGTAGATTTTTCTGTTTTAGCTATGTAATTTTAGGATTATTTATAATATTTCTAATTATAGCATTATGCCATACAAACAAAAATTTCATGGTTTGCCTGACACTTATTATGAAATATATTTTTTATTTATTTATTTATTAAAATATCTAAATTATA
>NW_002476051.1:0-9946 GCF_000189635.1 Tetrahymena thermophila SB210
TCATTCTTTTTTTCTAAGGAAAAATTTAGAAATTAATTCTTAATCACTACAGAAATTAATTAATTATCCCTAAATCCTTCCTGTATTGTGTCTACCCTATTTCACAAAATTAAGCTCAATTTCAAAATTTTGATGTAAAAAAATACTTTATTTTTGAAATTATAATAAATTAAATTATTAATTAATTATAATTCTATTAAAAAAATTTATATTTAAATCAGATTTTTTAATTAATAAATAAATAAATAAAAATATATTTCATAATAAGTCAGGCAAACCATAAAATTTTTTTATGGCATCTTGCAATAATTAGAGAAATTACAAATATTCCTAAAATTACAGAGCTAAAACAGAATAATCTACTTATAAACATTATTTTTATAATATTTAAGAACATTAACTACTAGGTTTTTTTCAAATATTACTAAATAAATAACTGGCCATCTCTAATTCCTATTAAATTTTTAAGTATATGTTTGAAATACAAATATTAAGTTTAAATAGTAATGTTAAATTAATTCTGTGATATATCTTCAAAACCAAATATATAAATTAATATTTGATAATTAATTAATTAATTAATTAATTATTATATTTATTTGTTCCTTTTAACCATTTATTATTAATTAATTAAATTTCATAAATTGCTATTCAATATTTTTGAAAAAAAAAATATATGATATAATAGATTAAAATATATAATAATTTAGAAGAAGTAATTATTAATTTTTTTATTAATATCCTTTAAATTTATATAAATTAATAAAAAAAGTTTAAAAGCTCTTCACTTTTATCTCATTAAGTTCTCGATATTGATCTGAGGTATATTTAATTAAAAAATATTATTTTTATTATTACTAATATTTTTTGAATATTTAATTTTCAATTTATTTAAAAAAATAATTTTTATTCTAGAAATTATCATCATTATTTTTTGATTTTTATTAAAACTAAAATTTTTTATTTTTTAACTTAATTTTCATTTAAATTTTTAATTATTTATTTATTATTCATTTTTTATTATTTGATATTTTTTCTTCATTTTTTGCTATTAAAACTTACACTTAATAAAAAATTAATAAAAGCTAATTATTTGTTTTACATTGTAATATTTTTAATTATAAGAGTTAATTTAAAACATTAAAGTTCTTTTAATTTATTTGATTTGCTTTCCTTTTTCTTTTTTTTATGGTTTCTTATTTTTTCATTCTTTGTTAATTTTATTAATTTTTAATTAATCTTATTATTTCATATTTTTTCTTCATTTTTTCCTTCTAATTAACTAGAGTGAAATACCTATTTAATTTTTATCTTAATAAAATTATAAATAAAGCTAATTTTTAGAAAGTATAACATATCTTTTTTTTGAAAAAAATAAATTTTGAAAACCTATAATGGAAAAAAATTCATAAAAAATATTTAAAATCTTAATTTTATAAAATGTGAAAATGGTATATATAACTCGCTTTTTGTAAATTTGTATGGTTACTTACTCTTTTAATGATATATTTTTTCTTCACTTTTTCCTTCTAATTAACTATTTAATGATTTCAATATTTAAAAAGAAAAAATTTAATTGGTGATGAAGATAAGTCAGGCTTAGGTTCTGCTTTAGCAAATTGCATTAATCTCTCAAATTTGACACTTTACCTTTAGTAAAAACAGTTTATTTATTTTGGATTGTGATATTTTTAATTATAAAAACTAATTAAAAACAATAAAGCTCTTTTTTCTTTTTCTTTTTATTGTGCTTGCTTTTTTTTTGTTCTTTCTTTGTTAATTTAGCTCATCATTTTATTTTCAACTTTTGCTTTTATTATTTATTTCTTATTATTTCATATTTTTTCTTCTTTCTAATTAACTATTTAATGATATATTTTTTCTTCAATATTTAAAAAGTAGCAATTAAATTGGTGCAATTGGTGCATCAGGCTTAGGTTCTGCTTTAGCAAATTGCATTAATCTCTCGAATTTGACACTTTACGTTATGTAAAAATAGTTTATTTGTTTTGGATTGTGATAATATTTAATTATAAAAACTAATTAAAAACAATAAAGCTCTTTTTTCTTTTTCTTTTTATTGTGCTTGCTTTTTTTTTGTTCTTTTTTTGTTAATTAGCTCATCATTTTATTTTCAACTTTTGCTTTTATTATTTATTTCTTATTATTTCATATCTTTTCTTCATTTTTCCTTCTAATTAACTATCTAATGATATATTTTTTCTTCAATATTTAAAAAGTTACAATTAAATTGGTGATAAATGTGCGTCAGGCTTAGATTCTGCTTTAGCAAATTGCATTAATCTCTCAAATTTGACACTTTACCTTTAGTAATAACAGTTTATTTGTTTTGGATTGTGATATTTTTAATTATAAAAACTAATTAAAAACAATAAAGCTCTTTTTTCTTTTTCTTTTTATTGTGCTTGCTTTTTTTTTGTTCTTTCTTTGTTAATTTAGCTCATCATTTTATTTTCAACTTTTGCTTTTATTATTTATTTCTTATTATTTCATATTTTTTCTTCTTTCTAATTAACTATTTAATGATATATTTTTTCTTCAATATTTAAAAAGTAACAATTAAACTGGTGATGAAGGTGCATCAGGCTTAGGTTCTGCTTTAGCAAATTGCATTAATCTCTCAAATTTGACACTTGACATTAGGTAAAAACAGTTTATTTGTTTTGGATTGTGATATTTTTAATTATAAAAACTAATTAAAAACAATAAAGCTCTTTTTTCTTTTTCTTTTTATTGTGCTTGCTTTTTTTTTGTTCATTTTTTGTTAATTTAGCTCATCATTTTATTTTCAACTTTTGCTTTTATTATTTATTTTTATTATTTCATATTTTTTCTTCTTTCTAATTAACTATTTAATCATATATTTTTTCTTCAATATTTAAAAAGTAGCAATTAAATTGGTGCAATTGGTGCATCTGGCTTAGGTTCTGCTTTAGCAAATTGCATTAATCTCTCAAATTTGACACTTGACATTAGGTAAAAACAGTTTATTTGTTATGGATTGTGATATTTTTAATTATAAAAACTAATTAAAAACAATAAAGCTCTTTTTTCTTTTTATTTTATTTTCAACTTTTGCTTTTATTATTTATTTCTTATTATTTCATATTTTTTCTTCATTTTTTCCTTCTAATTAACTATTTAATGATATATTTTTTCTTCAATATTTAAAAAGTAAGAATAAAATTGGTGATGAAGGTGCATTAGGCTTAGGTTCTTCTTTAGCAAATTGCATTAATCTCTCAAATTTGACACTTGACATTAGGTAAAAACAGTTTATTTGTTTTGGATTGTGATATTTTTAATTATAAAAACTAATTAAAAACAATAAAGCTCTTTTTTCTTTTTCTTTTTATTGTGCTTGCTTTTTTTTGTTCTTTCTTTGTTAATTTAGCTCATCATTTTATTTTCAACTTTTGCTTTTATTATTTATTTCTTATTATTTCATATTTTTTCTTCTTTCTAATTAACTATTTAATGATATATTTTTTCTTCAATATTTAAAAAGTAGCAATTAAATTGGTGCAATTGGTGCATCAGGCTTAGGTTCTGGTTTAGCAAATTGCATTAATCTCTCAAAATTGAGACTTTACCTTTAGTAAAAACAGTTTATTTATTATGGATTGTGATATTTTAAACTATAAAAATGAATATAAAACAAAAAAGCTCTTTGAATTTATTTAATAGTTTTATTTATTTTATTTTTTTATCTTTTTTATTCCACTAAAATTATTTTATTTATTAATTTAAAGAATAATTTATCATTTAAAAGTTTATTCTATTTTGATATTTATATTAAAATTTACACAAATTTATTTTAAAATTTTTAACTCAAGGGATATATCATAAAAATTCAAAGTAATAAGCAAGTGTCGTAAATCAAAAAGATTAGTTGTCTTTTATTTCCAATGATAAACAATTGGTGAAAAAAAGATGAATAAATATAAAATGTTTGAATAGTATTATATATCTTATTATATAATATTTTGAAAAAGTTTTTTTAACCTAAAATATAAATAGATAGATAGATAGATTTTATTATTGATTTTATATTTATAAATATCATTCATATTTTTGTAAGTAAATAAATTATTTATAAAAAATAAAAAAATTAAATTTACTAAAATAAATTAAATCCTCATAAGCAAACCCTCTGGTTTCTCCAAAAATAATCAAATAATTTGAAACTTTTAGTGTTATATTACATCTGATTAAATTATATAAATGCCAAACTTTTATATGCCAGTTATATTTTAATCTTAAACATTATCCATCAATCATATTTCTATCCTTTTTTTATTTATCATGATTAATTAGATGCCATGATTTAAATAAAACATCAGGGAGAAATCATGTTTTACTTTTTATTTTAACTTTAATGGTTTTAATGTTTTTTTTTTTTTTTTTTTCTAAAATTTTTAATTTATCTTATGATCATTTTTTTCATTTTATATTTTTTAAAATCATAAAATAATTGTTTTTTTAAATTATCATTTAAACCTTTTAATTTAAATATATTTTAATATGTAGATTAAAAAGTTAAATCAAAATAATATTCTTAATAATTTTTTTAATTAAAATATAAGTAAATGATAAGTTTTTTGTTTTTTACCTAAGGTTGATTATCAAATTTGATAATTTTTTGCACTTAGACAAAGCAGAAAGTAAATCTAAAGCTCCAGATTCTACAATTTAATTTATGCTTTTTATTAATTTAGATATTTTTAATTAGTTAGTTAAAATTCAATTAATTTTTTAAAAAAAAGAGTAAATTGTAAAATTTTTAAGTATTTTGCAAAAATAAATTAAATATTTAAAGAAAAGAGCATACATATATCTTTAGAATATAAGTAGGTATTTTTATTAACTTTATAGAATTTAAAAAAATTATTATGTAAATTAATTATTCTTACTTTGCAATTAGAGTCAAACTTAAGAGGTTAGTGCATGCTATTAAATTCAAACCAAGTTATGATACACCAAATGCGCCTATCTTATTTTCTCTTAATATAAAAATCAATTAATTAATGGAAACATATTTTAAAAACTTCAAATATGAATTGAATTCCTTAATTATGTTATAAAAAAATAAATAAAATTGTTAATATAAAAATTTCAAGCATAAATTGTTAAAATCAAAAATTTTGATTATTTTAAATTATTCTAACCTCAGGTTAAGAGTTAAAGTTGAGAGATTAATACATTTTGCTAAAGAAACTCCTAAATATTATGTGCCTTCGTCATAAATTTGATTTTCACTTGTATAATTATTTATAAAACCAATAAATAAATTTTTAATAAATTAAAAATAGTTTGATTTTTTGTTTGAACTATATTAGGTAGAAAGATAGATAAGTTTGAGATAATAAAAATAAGCTAAATTTACCCAAGATAAAGTGATAAATTCTTTAGATTAGTGCACTTAGCCAAACCCTAACTTAAATTTGATGTACCTTATGCTTGTATTTAGTTCATGCTTTTTATATATTTACATTTAGTTAAATGAAATGATTACATGAATATTAATTTAATAAATAAATATTGAAATTAAAAGTGAAATTTTAATTTTAAAATATTCTAAAAAATCTTAGAGTGAAAATAATTAATGATTAAATAATATTATTTTTTATTTAAAAGTTATTTTAAAAATTTATTAAAGTATTAAAAAGTAAAATAAACAAATGATATTACCTCAAGTTAAGTATTAAATTTTAGAGAAGAGCACATTTTGATAAGGCATGGCATAAATCTGAAGCCCCTTGAGAACCAATTAAATTCGAACTGTATAGATATTTTACACAGATATTTAAAAAGAAAAGTTTTAGAAAATGGAAAAAATATTAATTAAAAATTATTTTAAATTTAAAAAAAATAAAATTTTTTTAATGTTAAAGATTTTTCTTTAGCATAAAAACATTTTTGAAATTTAAGTAAAATCAACAAAAAAAAGATAATTTGATTTTTACCTCAAGTTTAGAGTCAAATTAGAGAGATAACTGCATTTTGCTAATGCAATACTTAAGTCCAATGTAGCCTAAGCACTAATTTAATTTAAACTATTTTAAAAGTAAATTTAAAGATTTTTAAGAGTAAAAAATATGTTAAAAATAGTTGATTAAAAATAATAATGAAATTTTTAATTGTAGAAATAAATAATAAATCTAAAACATAACTCAACAATCTATAAAAAATAAAAATTGAATATAAGCCATATTTAATATATATTAAAACATTTACCTGAGTTCAAGTGTTAAAGTTGAGATATTTATGCATTTCATTAAACCAGAATTTAATTGAAATATGCCTTCATCACCAATTTAGTTTTCACTTTTTGTTTATTTCATATTAATGAATAATAAATTATATAAATTAACAAAATATTTTACTTAAGATTGAGGGAAAAACTTGTTAGATAAGCAAACTTAGCCAAGACAAAGCCTAATTCCTAAGCACCCTTTACACCAATTTAATTTGAGCTTTAAATTTTCATAATTAGTAAATTTAAATATAAAAGAGAAAAAAAATGAATTAATCGCTGGAAAATAATTAAAGAAATAATTCATAAGTTTTAACAAAAGAGTAAAATTAAAGGACTTTAAAGTCTTTATTAATATTGCATATAAGTAAACAAAATAAAGTGAATTCATACTTAAAGGAATAAATAATAAAAAACTAATCAAATTATAATCATTACTCAAGATCAAGTTTTAAATTAGAGAGATTAACACATTTTGCTAAACCATAGCATACATTTGAAATACCCTTTTCACCAATTTAGCCACTTCTTTTATAATGTTTAAAGGTATTAATTTAAAATATAATAGCAGAATTTTAAAATCAAATTTATATTCTATCAAAAAAATTATGAATAATAAATTTTATAAAACAATAAAAATTTAAGCGAATTAAAAACAATAAAAAAATGATAAATAATTTTTACTCGAGGTTGAGGGTCAAATTTGAGAGATTAATACAATTTGATATAGCAGAACCTAAAAATTATGCTTCATCATCTCCAATTTTATTATAACTTTTGATTTAATTATTATTTTTTTGTCATTTTAAATAAATTAAGTTGCTGAGAAATGTTAGCAATTTAAATATTCATTTTGAAGTTCCCTTAGGATATATTAGCGCAAAATAAAATAAAGCATAATAATTGATCAATATAAATATTATTACCTTAAATTAATACAAAGATTTTAGTGAGATAATAGAGAAGAGCTTAAAAACTATTCATAAAATGCAATTAGACCTATTTTGATGGTAAAAATAATAATTTACATCTTCAAGATTTTTAAAATATTATTTCTATTGCATCATTCTTTTTTTTTACTTGAATAAATCTATAATTAATATTTATATCAAAAATTTAATAATTTATGAAAAAACAGATCAGAATTTTATATTTTAAATAAAAAAGTTAATTCAATAGAAAAAATAAATTTTAACACTTAAATTAATTATCTAAAAATAGATAATTTAACAAAAAACAAATAGACAAAATAAATTATTTCAAATTAGCTTTAATTACTTAATAAAATATTATTTCAGAGCTATCAATTAATTAAGAGATAAAAATAAAACAATAGAATATAACTATTATTTAAATGTAAAAAGTTAAGTAAAGATAATAATAATTAATTAATTAAAATTGGCAAGTATAGATGAAAAAATAAATTATAATTGATAAATGCACTTCTATAAATTAAATATAATTAATTTTCTTTTTTTATGATAGAAACTAGGTGAGTTGTAAATTTTTTTTCATGTTTTTCTTAATTTATAGGGTCGATATCCCAGGATTGATATAAAAAATAAAAGAGTATTAATGATATTTATACTAAAAAAATGTTGAAAGATTTATTAATTTCACATTTTTTAATATTTTTTTATTATAGCAATTTGTTTTTAAAAAATGCTTGATTGCTGATAATGAGAGATCAAGCAAATAATTTTATTATTAAGAGAAAAAAAAATTTATTTTTAATTTAATATAAAATTATAAATAGAAAATAAAAAAATTAATGATAATTTATTTAGATTTTAAATAGAATGTGGATTCAAAAAAATTAATAAAAATTACAAAAACTCTGTTCAAAATATAAAAAATCTATCAATTAAATTAAAAGAGCTTTATTGTTTTAGATTAATTTTTGTAATTAAAAATATCACAATCCAAAATAAATAAACTGTTTTTACTAAAGATAAAGTGCAAAATTTGAGAGATTAATGCACTTTGCTAAAGCAGAACCTAAGCCTGATGTACCTTCATCACCAATTTAATTGTGACTTTTTAAATATTGAAGAAAAAATAAATAATTAATTAGTTATTTAGAAGGAAAAAATGAAGAAAAAATATGAAATAATAAGACTAATGAAAAATAAAAGCAAAAGTTAAAAATAAATAAAATGATGAGCTAAATTAACAAAGAAAGAAGAAATAAAAGCAAGCAAGCACAATAAAAAGAAAAAGAAAAATGAGCTTTATTGTTTTAAATTTGTTTTATAATTAAAAATATCACAATTTAAAATAAATAAACTGTTTTTACCTAAGATCAAGTGTCAAGTTTGAGAGATTATTGCACTTTGCTAAAGCAGAACCTAAGACTGATGTACCTTCATCACTAATTTAATTGAGACTTTTTAAATATTGAAGAAAAAATAAATAATAAATTAGTTATTTAGAAGGAAATAATGAAGAAAAAATATGAAATAATAAGATTAATGAAAAATAAAAGCAAAAGTTAAAAATAAATAAAATGATGAGATAAATTAACAAAGAAAGAAGAAATAAAAGCTAGCAAGCATAATAAAAAGAAAAAGAAAATAGAGCTTTATTATTTTAAATTCGTTTTATAATTAAAAATATCACAATTTAAAATAAATAAACTGTTTTTACATAAGATAAAGTGTTAAATTTGAGAGATTAATGCACTTTGCTAAACCAGAACCTAAGTCTGATGCACCTGCTGCACCAATTTAATTGACACTTTTTAAATATTGAAGAAAAAAGAAATAATTAATTATTTATTTAGAAGGAAAAAATGAAGAAAAAATATGAAATAAAAAGATTAATGAAAAATAAAAGAAATAGTTAAAAATAAATAAAATGATGAGCTAAATTAACAAAGAAAGAAGAAATAAAAGCTAACAAGCATAATAAAAAGAAAAAGAAAATAGAGCTTTATTATTTTAAATTCATTTTATAATTAAAAATATCACAATTTAAAATAAATAAACTGTTTTTACCTAAGATCAAGTGTCAAGTTTGAGAGATTAATGCACTTTGCTAAAGCAGAACCTAAGCCTGATGTACCTTCATCACCAATTTAATTGCGACTTTTTAAATATTGAAGAATAAATAATAAATTAGTTATTTAGAAGGAAAAAATGAAGAAAAAATATGAAATAATAAGATTAATGAAAAATAAAAGCAATAGTTAAAAATAAATAAAATGATGAGCTAAATTAACAAAGAAAGAAGAAATAAAAGATAGCAAGCATAATAAAAAGAAAAAGAAAATAGAGCTTTATTGTTTTAAATTCGTTTTATAATTAAAAATATCACAATCAAAAATAAATAAACTGTTTTTACCTAAGATCAAGTGTCAAGTTTGAGAGATTAATGCACTTTGCTAAAGCAGAACCTAAGCCTGATACACCTGTTGCACCAATTTAATTGAGACTTTTTAAATATTGAAGAAAAAAGAAATAATTAATTAGTTATTTAGAAGGAAAAATGAAGAAAAAATATGAAATAATAAGATTAATGAAAAATAAAAGCAATAGTTAAAAATAAATAAAATGATGAGCTAAATTAACAAAGAAAGAAGAAATAAAAGCTAGCAAGCATAATAAAAAGAAAAAGAAAATAGAGCTTTATTGTTTTAAATTCGTTTTATATTTAAAATATCACAATCAA
>NW_002476050.1:0-1296 GCF_000189635.1 Tetrahymena thermophila SB210
GGGTATGAATTTAGCTTAAAATATTTTTGAAATTTAAATTACTATATCCTTAAAATTTAAAAAATAGATAGTAATCTTTTGATTTTAAAACAGCGAATAAATAGAAAATAATGATTTTAAATAGGATGTAAAAAAATAAATATTATCTCTATTTAAAAATAATCAGAAAATAATTTAAATTTAAAAAAGCAAGTAAATATTAGAACTAATTAAAATAAATAAGATGAATTGGATTCATAATTAAAATAGAAAGTAGATTTTGAATATTTTTTGAAACAAGCAAAATAAATTATTTTAAAAAAGGGAAGATTGGTTGTAAATAATTTTAATTAAATTTTGGAGAAATAAAAATAATCTAAACATTTTATATAGGCAGTAATCAAATTGAACATTCATTCATTCATTCAGAAATTTAATAATTAAATTTGATAATTAAAATAGAGGGTAAGATTTTAAAGTACATTTAAAGATTACTTAAAGATAAATTAAAATTTAAATTTAAATAGAAAAAATGGGTAAAATATTAAGACAAAGAATGAATAATTTGGCTATAAAAAATTGATTAAAACATTAATTAGAAAGTAAATAATTTATTAATTAATTTAATTATATTAGAAAAAAAATCTTATATTAAATAAATAAATAAAATAGGATGTAATAATAATTTTAAAATCACATCAGATTTTTAATTTTAAATACGCTGTTAATTAATAGAATCATGTATTGCTTTCAGATTTATTTATCTAATAATCAATAGTCAATTCATTTTACTTTTGAAACAGATTGTAATATTTATTAATACTAACTTTCTTATAGACATATATTCATTCATTAATTAATTACTTCAACCAAATAGCTAGTAAAGTTTTTATTATTTTCTATTCATATTTATTTATTTATTTACTTGTTAATTAATAGTGAGTAAAATTTTTGAATGACTTTAAATAAGAAAGAAACGAATATTCTAAATAGCCCGTAAAGCTTTTATGTTAAATGCCACTCTAAAAGAAATACTAAATTATTTTATTTCTATTATAGACTGTATAATGATTTAATAATATTTTATCAGAATATTCTAAAATATCTTCAATTTTAAAATAAGCTTGTAAATTTTAATTTTAGCATTTTGAAATATTCAAATAAAATGACTTAAATAGGGAGAAGTAAAGATCAATCTAGTTATCCTCTTAGCTTGATATTATATTTGGTTTTATTAAAAATAAATAAATAATAGACAGTAATTTTTTAATAACATTTCATAGTCTTAGCAAAATAGAGGGACAAAATAATAAATTA
>NW_002476050.1:1396-15142 GCF_000189635.1 Tetrahymena thermophila SB210
AATAATTTAATTTAATTGATTGATTTCTAATTCAAAAATACAAATTAAAACTTAAAATAGTGGGTAATTTTTTACTAGATAATTAATATCAAGAGATATTTATTTATTTTCCTTTTTTATTTAAAAAAGCAAGTAACAAGCAAACAATCATTTGTTGTTCTAACTTTGCAAACCATAAATTAACTTTTAAATTTAAACAGAGCGTAATTTTCATAAAAATAATTTATTCAAAACATCTCAATATTTTTATTAACCAAAACAGCTAGTAATTAATATTCCTTCCTTACTTTATTTATTAGAATATCAAACATATTTCATATTTATAATAGCCTGTAAACCTTTATATTTCTATCTTAAAAGATTAAATATATTTTAATTTATTAAATAAATAAGCGGGTAATTTTATCATCTTATAGTAGACCTACTTCGAAATTTTTACATCCTTAATAGAAAGTCATTTTTCTAAAATTTTTATAAATATCAGATATTCAATCAACTTTTTATATAAAATAGATAGTAATTATTACTTTAGAATTGTTTTTGAAGAGAAAATAAATGCTGAATTGACTTTCATATTCAAAATAGCTTGTAATTAATATTTTAGAATTATTTTTGATGAGAAAATAAATTTTAATTAACTAATCTTCATATTCAAAATAGCAAGTAACTAATAATTTAGAATGATTTTTGATGAGAAAATAAATGCTGAATTAACTAACTTCATATTCAAAATAGCTTGTAATTAATATTTTAGAATGATTTTTGATGAGAAAATAAATGCTGAATTAACTAACTTTCATATTTAAAATAGTGGGTAATTAATATTTTAGAATGATTTTTGATGAGAAAATAAATGCTGAATTAACTAACTTTCATATTCAAAATAGATCGTAATTAATATTTTAGATGAGAAATTTAATGTTGAATTAACTAACTTTTAAATTCAAAATAGCAAGTAATTAATATTTTAGAATGATTTTTGATGAGAAAAGAAATGCTGAATTAACTAATTTTCATATTCAAAATAGCTCGTAATTAATATTTTAGAATGATTTTTGATGAGAAAATAAACGCTGAATTTACTTTCAAATTCAAAATAGCTTGTAATTAATATTTTAGAATGATTTTTGATGAGAAAATAAATGCTGAATTATCTAACTTTCATATTCAAAATAGATAGTAATTAAAATTTTAGAATGCCTTTTGATATAAAAACAAAATCTAAATATAAAATAGCGAGTAAAATTTAATAAAGATTTCATAGTAAATATATTAGAAAATTAAATGAACTATTGAAAAATAGATGGTAATTATAAGTAGAAGATAAATAAGACAGATGGAAAATAAGTTTAATTTTAAATATACAGCGAGTAATATTATAGAAGAATAATTTTGATAGTGAGAGAATCTTATAAAAATGTATGATGAAATAGATAGTAATATTTTTGAAAATTACTATATAATGTAGAATAATTGTTAATTTTAATATGAAAACAGCGAGTAAGATTTATGAAAGAAATTGAAAAAATGTAGCTAACTAACTATATTAATTCTAAACTAGATTGTAAAATATTTGAGTGATTTAAAAAGAATATAAAAAAATAAAAAATAATAATAATAGATTGTAATATTTTAAATAATTTTGGATGAATTACAATCAAGAAATGTTTTAATTAAAACAGCTGGTAATAATTAATTAATCCTATTAAGAAATTAGCATACGAACATCTACTAATTAATTATTTATTATAAAGAAAGTAAAATTATTTATAAGAAAAGTAAGTTTTCTTAGTAAACCTTTGATAAAATAAATAGGGTATAAAACTTTTAAAGTTTTTATTAAAAAAAAGCAAGATTTAACAAATGTTTATAAAAATATTAGAAGGTAATTAATTAATTAATATTCCTACAAATAAATTTATAATTTTTACTTAATTAAAAAACTTAATTTCAACAAGTAATCAAATATAAATATCATTTTTTGCTTTTAAAAAGGAATGAGCCACATACTATTTGTTTGTTAGATTCAGGCAACACAATTTACGAAATCAGAATAGCACTTTTTTGTTTGTTTGTTTGCTTGTTTATTATAATAAAATAATATCTTGAATTATTATTAACAAATATTAAAAATAATATGAATTTGTGAAATATATTTTTATGTTTTCTATATTCATTGTAGCTTCAACTTTTAATTTTTTTTTTTTTAAACATAAAACAAAATCAATTATTAAGTTTTTATTTTTAAATATTAGCTATATAGATAGATAACTTAACTTAGTATACAATTATATTTAATTGTTTTTAATTTCATTGAAATATTGATTTAAATTTAAATTCCATTTTTTTTTTGAAATAAGAGAATAATTTCATATTGAAAATATGTAAATAAATATAGAATAAACAGCTTAAAAAATCCAGATATTCCTATTTTTTGAGATTAAAAATTTGCATTCAAAGTATGTATATTTGCAATCCAATTTGAAGTTATAAGATAAATAGTTGCAAAATTTAACTCTTAACATTTATTCTTTGAAATTAATTGATTAGTTATTTATTTATTTAGTTTCAGCTAATAAAACTAATAAATAGATAAAGTTTATTCAATAAAAAATAGTAAGTCTAAATATATTTTAGAAGAATTTAACAAAAATAAAAAAAAGGTATCGAATTACTTGACAAAGTAAAAAAATTTTTATTAAAAAGATTTAAAACTACTTTTAACCTCTATTAATAAATAAATAAATCACTTAATTTCGAAAATTGTGTATTACTGTAAGAGGGTCTATATCTACTATTTTAATTAATTTCTGCACTATAACTCTTATCAAAATGTTGTTTATTTATTTTATTTGTTGGAATAATATTTTTGATCATATTATAAGTAAATTAAATCTTTTAATTTCATTTATTGTTTTAACTCATAATTAATTAGATGCGAAATTTGTAAAATCATTATGAAAAGCTTCAACAAAATAAAATTTAATTTATCTCTTTTTAGTAATATAAATTTTAATTTGTTGTTTGTTTTTTATCAATGATTAAGGTAAATTAGTTAATGATTTCTATTATAGCTAAACGCCTAATTAAAATCTAGTAGTATGTATGGCAACCTACCTCTATCTAGATATTAATTAATTAGGCTAGGTTTTTAAATAAAAAATATTTATTTTGAATAATTATATAATAGAATTTATAAAATTTTAAGTAAAAATTATTAATGTTTTCAATAATGCGTAGTAAAAACAAGTAAAAGAATTTGGAAATTATTGTTCATTAAATAATATATATTTTCTTTTAAAATAACTAAGTATATTTATTATATTATAAAATAAAAAATATATTATAAATTTAAAATATAATATATGAAAAAAATCCTTTTAGTTTTATATAATTAATGTGTCTAAAATATATATTTACAAAAAGTTTATTGATTCTGTCTGATTTATACATTATGTTATGAGATATTTAATAATGAAATACTGCTTGAAAATTAGCTATAAAAAATTCAAATTTAGTCTTTTTAAATGCAAGAATAGCGAAATTTTAATAAATTTAAATGTAAAAAATAATATATATGCACTTTAATGCTTCAAAATTAATTAGGCCCTCAATTTTTAAAAGAAAAATATTATTTAGAGTAACTCTATTTATTGAAAAGTTATTTAAGTTGGTATTAAATACACTTATTTGGTGGATACAATCTTTCTACCTAAATAAAATGTGCTTGCAATAAAAAAAAACCAATGTGATTAGAGAATAATTAGAGATATTATAAATATTCCTATAATTAATTACAAAGCTAAAAGAGAAAAATCTACTTATAAACATTATTTTTATAAAATTTAAGAACATGAATTAATTAATTAATTAATTAATTATTAGAATTTATTCAAATATGGCTAACTACGCATCTCTAATTCCTACTAAATATATTTTTAAGTATATATTTTAAATACAAATATTAAGATTAAATAATGAATGTTAAATTAATTTTTATGTGATATCTCTTCATAAAACCAAATAAATAAATAAATTTATATTTGATAATTAATTAATTGTTATATTTTATTTGTTCTTTTTATCCATTAATAATTAATTACTTAATTAAATTCCATAAATTGCGATTCAATATTTTTGAAAGAAAAAAAAAATGATATAATAGATTAAAAAATATTATAATTTAGAAGAAGTAATTATTAATTTTTTTATTAATATCCTTTAGATTTATATAAATTAATAAAAATAGTTTTTAAGCTCTTCACTTTCATCTCATTAAGTTCTCCATATTAATTTGAGGTATATTTAATTAAAAAATATTACTTTTATTATTATTAATAATTTTTATATATTTAACTTTCTATTTATTTAAATAAATAGTTTTTATTAATGAAATTATCATCATTAATCATTCATTGATAGTTTATTTGTTTTAGATTGTGATGTTTTAAATTATAAAAACTAATTTAAAACAATAAAGCTCTTTTTTCTTTTTTTTTGTTTGCTTTTTGTTGTTTTTTCATTGTTAATTTAATTCATCATTTTATTTTCAACTTTTGCTTTTATTATTAATTAATTAATTAATCTTATTATTTCATATTTTTTCTTCATTTTTTCCTCCTAATTAACTATTTAATGACATATTTTTTCTTTAATATTTAAAAAGTAAAAATTAAATTTGTGACAAAGGTGCATCAGGCTTAGGTTCTGGTTTAGCAAAGTGCATTAATCTTTCAAATTTGACACTTTACTTTGGGTAATATTTTTAATTAGAAAAACTAAATAAAAACAATAAAGCTCTTTTTTCTTTTTCTTTTTATTGTGCTTGCTTTTTTTTGTTCTTTCGTTTTTAATTTATCTCATCATTTTATTTTCAACTTTTGCTTTTTTTATTAATTAATTAATCTTATTATTTCATATTTTTTCTTCATTTTTTCCTTCTAATTAACTATTTAATGACATATTTTTTCTTTAATATTTAAAAAGTGGAAATTAAATTGGTGACATACATACATACATACATACATACATACATACATACATACATACATACATACATACATACATACATACATACATACATACATACTCGCACATGGTGACATGCACTCGGGATAGGGGCCCTATATATAATTACTTATACATTATTATTATACGTATACCAATTTATTTATATATAATTGTGGGTAATATACTAGAAGGGAAGGGTCACCTACACCCTAATGGCATTTCTACTAATCTTCCATGATTTGACTACGCATTATGCTCGCTTCCCATTTGTATTCCAGATCTTCTGTTCAGAATGGGGCCTCCTCTTTACCACCTATCAGATTTGGCCCTTCCCTCCTACCAAGGAGACCGCTGGTAACATTCACATTTTTACATGGAATTTTTCGAAATAAAGGGGGCGGTATAGGATTCGAACCCCCGATATCACTGCTAAGACCCTCCGACTCGCCCACTCGAGCCGCTTAGCCCTTCTTTTAAATTGGTGACAAAGGTGCATCAGACTTAGGTTCTGGTTTAGCAAAGTGCATTAATCTTTCAAATTTGACACTTTAACTCTAGTAAAAACACTTTATTTGTTTTGGATTGTGATGTTTTTAATTATAAAAACTAATTTAAAACATTAAAACTCTTTTTTCTTTTTCTTTTTATTGTGCTTGCTTTTTTTGTTCTTTCTTTGTTAATTTATCTCATAATTTTATTTTCAACTTTAGCTTTTATTATTTATTTCTTATTATTTCATATTTTTTCTTCATTATTTCCTTCTAATTAACTATTTAATGATATATTTTTTCTTCAATATTTAAAAAGATGCAATGAAATTGGTGACAAAGGTGCATCAGGCCTAGGTTCTGGTTTAGCAAATTGCATTAATCTTTCAAATTTGACACTTTACCTTCAGTAAAAACAGTTTATTTGTTTTGGATTATGATATTTTTAATTATAAAAACTAATTTAAAACATTAAAGCTCTTTTTTCTTTTTCTTTTTATTGTGCTTGCTTTTTTGTTCTTTCTTTGTTAATTTAACTCATAATTTTATTTTCAACTTTTGTTTTTATTATTAATTAATTAATCTTATTATTTCATATTTTTTCATCATTTTTTCCTTCTAGTTAACTATTTAATGATATATTTTTTCTTCAATATTTAAAAAGAAGGAATAAAATTGGTGATGAAGGTGCATCAGACTTAGGTCCTGCTTTAGCAAAGTGTATTAATCTTTCAAATTTGACACTTAACCTTTCGTAAAAAAAGTTTATTTGTTTTTTATTGTGATATTTTTAATTATAAAAACTAATTTAAAACATTAAAGCTCTTTTTTCTTTTTCTTTTTATTGTGCTTGCTTTTTTGTTCTTTCTTTGTTAATTTAACTCATAATTTTATTTTCAACTTTTTCTTTTATTATTAATTAATTAATTAATCTTATTATTTCATATTTTTTCTTCATTATTTCCTTCTAATTAACTATTTAATGATATATTTTTTCTTCAATATTTAAAAAGAAGTAATAAAATCGGTGACAAAGGTGCATCAGTCTTAGGTTCTGATTTAGCAAAGTGTATTAATATCTCAAATTTAACACTTTAACTTGCGTAAAAATAGTTTATTTGTTTTGGATTGTGATGTTTTTAATTATAAAAACTAATTAAAAATAATAAAGAAAGCTCTTTTTTCTTTTTATTGTGTTTGATTTTTTTTGTTCTTTCTTTGTTAATTTAACTCATAATTTTATTTTCAACTTTTGCTTTTGTTATTAATTAATTAATTAATCTTATTATTTCATATTTTTTCTTCATTTTTTCCTTTTCACTAATTATTTAATAATTTATTTTTTCTTGAATATTCAAAAAGTTGGAATTAAATTGGTGACAAAGGTGCATCAGGCCTAGGTTCTGGTTTAGCAAAGTGCATTAATCTCTCAAATTTAACACTTGAACTTGCGTAAAAATAGTTTATTTGTTTTGGATTGTGATGTTTTTAATTATAAAAACTAATTAAAAACAATAAAGCTCTTTTTTCTTTTTATTGTGTTTGATTTTTTTTGTTCTTTCTTTGTTAATTTAACTCATAATTTTATTTTCAACTTTTACTTTTGTTATTATTTCATATTTTTTCTTCATTTTTTCCTTTTCACTAATTTTTTAATAATTTATTTTTTCTTGAATATTCAAAAAATTGGAGTAATATTGGTGAAATGGGTGCATCAGGCTTAGGTTCTGGTTTAGCAAAGTGCATTAATCTCTCAAATTTGACACTTTATCTTAGGTACAAACAGTTTATTTGTTTTGGATTGTGATTTTTTTAATTAAAAAACGAATTAAAAACAATAAAGAAATCTATTTTTTCTTTTTCTTTTTATTCGGCTTGCTTTTTATGTTCTTTCTTTGTTAATTTAACTCATAATTTTATTTTCAACTTTTGCTTTTGTTATGAATTAATTAATCTTATTATTTCATATTTTTTCCTTTTCACTAATTATTTAATAATTTATTTTTTCATGAATATTCAAAAAGTTTGAATGATTTTGGTGGCAAATTTGCATCAGGCTTAGGTTCTGGTTTAGCATAATGCATTAACCTCTCAAATTTGAAACTTATCTTTATGTAAAAACAGTTTAGTTGTTTTGGATTGTGATATTTTAAATTATAAAAATGAGTATTAAAAAAAAAGTTCTTTGAATTTATTTGATAGCTTTTATTTGATTTATTTTTTTATCTTTTTATTCCACTAATTTTATTTCATTTATTAATTTAACATATAATGTTTAATTTAAAAGGTTATTCTATTTCATATTTATTAAAATTTTACACAAATTTATTATAGAATATCTGACTCTTTGGATGAATCATAAGAACTCAAACTAATAAGCAAGTGTCTTAAATCAAAAAGATTAGTTGTCTATAAGAAAAAATTCATATACGACTACTGATGAAAAAAAGATGAATAAATAAAAAATGTTTGAATTATTGAATATTAATTATATATTTTATTATTTAATATTTTGAAATATTTTTTTAACCTAAAATATAAATAGATAATTAGATTTTATTATTGTTATTATAAATAAATATCATTCATACTTTTGTAAGTAAATAAATTATTTATTAAAAATATAAAATTAAATTTATTTAAATAAATTAATTCTTCTTAAGGAAACCCTCCAGTTTTTCCAAAAACGATCTAATAATTTGAAGCAATTAATGTTATATTATATCTTATTAAATTATATAAATGCCAAGCTTTTATATGCCAGTTATATTTTAATCTTAAATATTAACCATTAATCATATTTCTATCCTTTTTTTATTTATTGTGAATAATTAGATACCATGATTTAAATAAAACCTCAGGTAGAAATCAAATTTTACTTTTTATTTTAACTTGTGTGATAATTAAAAAATTTATTTCATTATAAGTCACATCTAAACAATGGAATTTTTGAATGACATCTTGCTATATATTATATTATAAAATAAAAAATGTATTTTAAATTTAAAATATAAATTATGAATTTAAATCCTTTTAGTTTTTTGAAATTAATGTGTCTAAAATATATATTATAAAAAAATTTATAGATTCTGTCTGATGTATAAATTATGAGATATTAATAATGAAATGCTGCTTGAAAATTAGCTTTAAATGGATTAAAATTAATTCAAATTTAGTCATTTTAAATGAAAGAAAAGCGAAATTTTAATAAATGGAAATGTAATAAATAATACATAGCACTAAAATGCTTCAAAATTAATTAAGCCCTCAATTTTTAAAATAAAAATATTATTTAGAGTAACTCTATTCATTAAAAAGTTATTTAAGTTGGTATTAAATGCTCTTATTTGGTGGATGCAATCTTTCTGCCTAAATAAAATGTGCATGCAAAAAATAAAAACTAATGTGATTAGAGAATAGTTAGAGATATTATAAATATTCCTATTTATAATTACAGAGTTAAAAGAGAAAAATCTACATATAAACATTATTTTTATAAAATACATGAATTAATTAATTATTAGAATTTTTTTCAAATATGGCTAACTACGCATCTCTAATTCCTACTAAATATATTTTTAAGTATATATTTTAAATAAAAATATTAAGATTAAATAATGAATGTTAAATTAATTTTTATGTGATATCTCTTCATAAAACCAAATTTATAAATTAATATTTGATAATTAATTAATTATTATATTTTATTTGTTCTTTTTATCCATTTATAATTAATTAAATTTCATAAATTGCTTTCAATATTTTTGAAAAAAAATAAAGAAATGATATAATAGATTAAAACATATAACAAATTAACAGAAGTAATTATTAATTTTTTTATTAATATCCTTTAGATTTATATAAATTAATAAAAATAGTTTTTAAGCTCTTCACTTTCATCTCATTAGGTTCTCCATATTGATCTCCTGTATATTTAATTTATAAATATTACTTTTATTATTATTAATATTTTTTATATATTTAACTTTCTATTAATTAAAATAAATAATTTTTGTAAAAGAAATTATCATCATTATTCATTCATTCATTGATTTTTTTTAAAACAAAAATTTATTAGCTATTTTAACTTAATTTTCAATACAGTTTGTAATTATTTATTTATTTATCATTCATTTTTTATTATTTGATATTTATTTTTTCTTCATTTTTTGCTATTAAAACTTACCCTTAATAAAATAAGTTTATTAGTTTTGGATTGTAATATTTTTAATTAGGGATAGACCCTATATCACTTTTTCAGACAATACCATATACCGTATAAATAATATTTTGAAAAACTAAAACTGTATACCGAAAAAAAAAATTTTCGAAAATTTCATTAAAAAAACTAAAATATATGTGTTTAAAATTTTAATTTTATAAAATTTAAAAACACTGTATATAAAACTCGCTTTTTCTAAATTTGTATGACAACTTACTCTATTTAATAATATATTTTTTCTTCAATATTTAAAAAGTAACAATTAAATTGGTGATGAAGGTGCATCAGGCTTAGGTTCTGGTTTAGCAAATTGTATTAATCTCTCAAATTTAACACTTGATCTTAGGTAAAAACAGTTTATTTCTTTTGGATTGTGATGTTTTTTAATTATAAAAACTAATTAAAAACAATAAAGATCTTTTTCCTTTTTCTTTTTATTATACTTGCTTTTTTTGTTCTTTCCTTCTAATTAACTATTTAATGATAATATTTTTTCTTCAATATTTAAAAAGTAAGAAATAAATTGGTAAAATGGATGCATCAGGCTTAGGTTCTGGTTTAGCAAAGTGCATTAATCTTTCAAATTTGACACTTAACCTTCAGTAAAAACAGTTTATTTGTTTTGGATTATGATATTTTAATAATAAAAACTAATTTAAAACAATAAAGCTCTTTTTTCTTTTTCTTTTGCTTGCTTTTTTTTGTTTTTTCATTGTTAATTTAAATCATCATTTTATTTTGAACTTTTTCTTTTATAATTAATTAATTTTTCTTATTTTTTCATATTTTTTCTTCATTTTTTCCTTCTAATAACTATTTAATGATATATTTTTTTCTTCAATATTAAAAAAGATGGAATAAAATTTGTGCAAAGGGTGCATCAGGCTTAGGTTCTAGTTTAGCAAAGTGCATTAATCTTTCAAATTTGACACTTAACCTTGGGTAAAAACAGTTTATTTGTTTTGTTTTGGATTGTTTTGTTTTTTAATTATAAAAACTAATTTAAAACAATAAAGCTCTTTTGTTTTTTCTTTTTATTGTGCTTGCTTTTTTTGTTCATTCTTTTTTAATTTAACTAATCATTTTATTTTCAACTTTTGCTTTTGTTATTAATTAATTAATGTTATTATTTCATATTTTTTCTTCATTTTTTCCTTCTAATTAACTATTTAATGATAATATTTTTTCTTCGATTTAAAAAGTAAGAATTATATTGGTAAAATGGGTGCATCAGGCTTAGGTTCTGGTTTAGCAAAGTGCATTAATCTCTCAAATTTGGCACTTATTCTTTAGTAAAAACAGTTTATTTGTTTTAGATTGTGATGTTTTTAATTATAAAAACTAATTTAAAACAATAAAGCTCTTTTTTCTTTTTCTTTTTATTGTGTTGCTTTTTGTTGTTTTTTCATTTTTAATTTAACTCACCATTTTATTTTCAACTTTTTCTTTTATTATTAATTAATTAATCTTATTATTTCGTATTTTTTCCTTCTAATTAACTATTTAATGACACATTGTTTCTTCAATATTTAAAAAGTGGGAATAAAATTGGTGATGAAGGTGCATCAGACTTAGGTTCTGGTTTAGCAAATTGCATTAATCTTGCAAATTTGACACTTGATCTTACGTAAAAACAGTTTATTTGTTTTGGATTGTGATGTTTTTTAATTATAAAAATTAACTTAAAACAATAAAGCTCTTTTTTCTTTTTCTTTTTATTGTGCTTGCTTTTTGTTGTTTTTTAATTGTTAATTTAAATCATCATTTTATTTTCGACTTTTTCTTTTGTTATTAATTAATTAATATTATTATTTCATATTTTTCTTTCATTTTTTCCTTCTAATTAATTATTTCATGAAATATTTTTTCTTCAATATTTAAAAAGTAACAATTAAATTGGTGACAAAGGTGCATCTGGCTTAAGTTCTGGTTTAGCAAAGTGCATTAATCTTTCAAATTTGACACTTAACCTTGAGTAAAAACAGTTTATTTGTTTTGGATTGTGATCTTTTTTAATTATAAAAACTAATTAAAAACAATAAAGAACTTTTTTCTTTTTCTTTTTATTGTGATTGATTGCTTTTTTTTGTTCTTTCTTTGTTGATTTAACTCATTATTTTATTTTCAACTTTTGCTTTTGTTATTAATTAATTTATCTTATCATTTCATATTTTTTCTTCATTTTTCCTTCTAATTAACTATTTAATGATAATATTTTTTCTTCAATATTTAAAAAGTCAGAATTATATTGGTAAAATGGGTGCATCAGGCTTAGGTTTTGGTTTAGCAAAGTGCATTAATCTCTCAAATTTAACACTTGTTCTTTAGTAAAAACAGTTTATTTGTTTTAGATTGTGATGTTTTTAATTATAAAAACTAATTTAAAACAATAAAGCTCTTTTTTCTTTTTCTTTTTATTGCGATTGCTTTTTGTTGTTTTTTCATTCTTAATTTAACTCATCATTTTATTTTCTACTCTTTCTTTTATTATTAATTAATCTAATTATTTCATATATTTACTTCATTTTTTCCTTCTAATTAACTAATTAATGATATATTTTTTCTTCAATATTTAAAAAGTAACAATTAAATTGGCGATGAAGGTGCATCAGGCTTAGTTTCTGATTTATCAAAGTGCATTAATCTTTCAAATTTGACACTTAACCTTGTGTAAAAATAGTTTATTTGTTTTGGATTGTGATATTTTTAATTATAAAAACTAATTAAAAACAATTAAGCTCTTTTTTCTTTATCTTTTTATTGTGCTTGCTTTATTTTTGTTCTTTCTTTTTTAATTTAGCTCATCATTTTATTTTCAACTTTTACTTTTATTATTAATTAATTCATCATATTATTTCATATTTTTCTTCAATATTTAAAACGTTTGAATAAATATGGTGACAAAGGTGCATCTGGCTTAGGTTCTGGTTTAACAAAGTGCATTAATCTTTAAAATTTGACACTTAACCTTGAGTAAAAACAGTTTATTTGTTTTGGATTGTGATGCTTTTTAATTATAAAAACTAATTTAAAACAATTCTAATTAACTATTTAATGATAATATTTTTTCTTCAATATTTAAAAAGTTCCAATTAAATTGGATGCAAAGGTACATCAGACTTATGTTCTGGTTTAGCAAATTGTATTAAACTCTCTAATTTGACACTTAACCTTAGGTAAAAACAGTTTATTTGTTTTGGATCGTGATGTTTTTAATTAGAAAAACTAAATAAAAACAATAAAGCTCTTTTTTCTTTTTCTTTTTATTGTGCTTGCTTTTTTTTGTTCTTTCTATGTTAATTTAGCTCATCATTTTATTTTTAACTTTTTCATTTATTATTAATTAATCATATTGTTTCATATTTTTTCTTCATTATTTCCTTCTAATTAACTATTTAATGATAATATTTTTTCTTCGATATATAAAAAGTAAAAATTAAATTGGTGGCAAAGGTACATCAGACTTATGTTCTGGTTTAGCAAATTGTATTAATCTCTCAAATTTGACACTTAACCTTAAGTAAAAACAGTTTATTTGTTTTAGATTGTGATGTTTTTAATAATAAAAAACTAATTTAATACAACAAAGCTCTTTTTTCTTTTTCTTCTTATTGTTATTGCTTTTTTTTTTGTTCTTTCTATGTTAATTTAGCTCATCATTTTATTTTCAACTTTTGCTTTTATTATTAATTAATTAACATTATTATTTCATATTTTTTCTTCATTTTTTCCTTCTAATTAACTATTTAATGATATATTTTTTCTTCAATATTTAAAAAGTAACAATTAAATTGGCGATGAAGGCGCATCAGACTTAGGTTCTGCTTTTGCAAATTGCATTAATCTCTCAAATTTGACACTTAACCTTTCGTAAAAACAGTTTATTTGTTTTGGATTGTGATATTTTAAATTATAAAAACTAATTTAAAACAATAAAGCTCTTTTTTCTTTTTCTTTTTATTGTGCTTGCTTTATTATTGTTCTTTCTTAGTTAATTTAGCTCATCATTTTATTTTCAACTTTTGC
>NW_002476050.1:15242-16574 GCF_000189635.1 Tetrahymena thermophila SB210
TGTGCTTACTTGCTTTTTTTTGTTCTTTCTTTGTTAATTTAACTCATAATTTTATTTTTAACTTTTTTTTTATTATTAATTAATTAATCTTATTATTTCATATTTTTTCTTCATTTTTTCATTCTAATTAACTAAATAAGATATTTTTTTTTTTTAATATTTAAAAAGATTCAATTAAATTGGTGAAATGGGTGCATCAGACTTAGGTTCTGGTTTAGCAAATTGCATTAATCTCTCAAATTTGACACTTTAACTTGGGTAAAAACTTTTTATTTGTTTTTGATTATGATATTTTTAATTATAAAAACTAATTTAAAACAATAAAGCTCTTTTTTCTTTTTCTTTTTATTGTGCTTGCTTTTTTTTGTTCTTTCTTTGTTAATTTAACTCATAATTTTATTTTCAACTTTTTCTTTTATTATTAATTAATTAATCTAATTATTTCATATTTTTTCTTCATTTTTTCCTTCTAACTAATTATTAAATAATTTATTTTTTCTTGAATATTCAAAAAGTTGGAATTAAATTGGTGACAAAGGTGTATCAGGCTTAAGTTCTGGTTTAGCAAAGTGCATTAATCTCTCAAATTTGAAACTTCAGCATATGTAAAAACCGTTTTGGATTGTGAAATGTTAAATTATAAAAATGAATATAAAAAAAAAAGTTCTTTGAATTTATTTGATAGCTTTTATTTGATTTATTTTTTTATCTTTTTATTCTACTAATTTTATTTTGTTTATTAATTTAACAAATAATTTTTAATTTAAAAGTTTATTCTATCTATTTGATATTTATTTAAATTTTACACAAATTTATTATAGATATATTTAAAAAATGTCTTAACCATTAAAACTCAAACTAAAAAGAAAGTGCCTTAAATCAAATAGATTAGTTGTCTTTATGATATAATCCAACTGATAAACAATTGGTGAAAAAAATATGAATAAATATAAAATGTTTGAATAATATAATATATTATTTAATATTTTGAAACATTTTTTTAACCTAAAATATAAATATTTTATTAGATTTTATTATTGTTTGTTTTTATATTATTAATAAACATCATTCATATTTTTGTAAGTTCATAAATTATTTATAAAAAATATAAAAATTAAATTTACTTAAATAAATTAATTCTTCTTAAGGAAACCCTCCAGTTTTTCCAAAAACGATCTAATAATTTGAAGCAATTAATGTTATATTATATCTTATTAAATTATATAAATGCCAATCTTTTATATGCCAGCTATATTTTAATCTTAAATATTATCCATTAATCATATTTCTATCCTTTTTTTTGTTTATCATGATTAATTAATTAGATACCAT